>NC_092100.1:37564364-37697773 GCF_045679555.1 Salvelinus alpinus | reverse complement strand
GCACATACAGTACAAAAACTGGAAACTCTTGAATCCCACATCAGCTAGAGTTACAGAAAACTCTGCAATGGAATGGCTGTTAGAGAGAGAGATAATTACCTGAGATTATAGCGGTAATATTTTAGCGCCTGTGACGTACCCCCAGATTTACGAGTGGAGGAAAATAAACAAGTGGGATGTGTCTGCTGGAGCAGAAAGAATAAGCCATTAGTACTGGGTTGATTACCGGGAGGGGGAGGGGGGGAGCAAGAGGGGGGGGGGGGGGGAGAAAGAGTGGGGAAAGAGCGAGAGAGCTCATTGCAGAAAGTGAGAGACAGAACAAGAGGGAGAGGGAGCATAGTGAGAGAAACTGAGAAGAGAGAGGGAGCGCTGAGTAGAGAGAGCGAAAGACTGATAGCAGGATGTCAATCAAATTGTATTTGTCACATGCACCAGGTGTAGACAGTGAAATGCTTACTTACAAGCCCTTAACCAACAATGCAGTTTTAAGAAAATGTAATTAATAAATAATTAAAGAGCAGCAGTAAATAACTATAACGGGGCTATATACAGGGGGTGCCAGTACAGAGTCAATGTGTCAATGTGCGGGGGGCACCGGTGTCGGTAATTATGTACATGTAGTTAAAGTTATTAAAGTGGCTATGCATAGATAATAACAGAGTAGCAGCAACGTGGGGGGGGGGGGGGGGGGGGGCAATGCAAATAGTCTGGGTAACCATTTGATTAGCTGTTCAGGAGTCTTATGGCTTGGGGGTAGAAGCTGTTTAGAAGCCTCTTGGACCTAGACTTGGCGCTCCGGTACCACTTCCGGTACCACTTGCCGTGCGGTAGCAGAGAGAACAGTCTATGACTAGGGTGGCTGGAGTCTTTGACAATTTTTAGGGCCTTCCTCTGACACTGCCTGGTATAGAGGTCCTGGATGGCAGGAAGCTTGGCCCCGGTGATGTACTGGGTCGTACGCACTACCCTCTGTAGTGCCTTGCGGTCGGAGGCCGAGCAGTTGCCATACCAGGCAGTGATGCAACCCGTCAGGATGCTCTCGATGGTGCAGCTGTAAAACCTTTTGAGGATCTGAGGACCCATGCCAAATCTTTTCAGTCTCCTGAGGGGGAATAGCTTTTGTCGTGCCTTATTCACGATTGTCTTGGTGTGCTTGGACCATGTTAACAGACCTGCCATTTTAACTCAACCCAGATCTCTCTTCCTAAAACAGATTTGGACTAATTCACTTGTAGTGTATCAAATTAGGGGACAAAATGCTTAACTTTGACCACTTTAATACACTATAAGTGAATTTGTCCAAATACTTCTGACTTCTTTCAAATGGGGGGACTAGATGCATAAAGTGCTTTCATTTCTAAACGTTAAAACAAATATTTATGAAAATACCCTCAAATTAAAGATGCCTTTCTGTACTGTTGCCTAATATGAACCATTCTATCTCAAATCTACAACTCTGGAGAATATAGCCAAATAATTGTAAAAAATGATTGTCCAAATACATCAAATACATATGGAGAGGAGTGTATACCATCACATTTATGTTTTTTTATTTTATTTTATTTTATTTAACCTTTATTTAACCAGGTAGGCAAATTGAGAACACGTTCTCATTTACAATTGCGACCTGGCCAAGATAAAGCAAAGCAGTTCGACACATACAACAACACATAGTTACACATGGAGTAAAACAAACATATAGTCAATGATACAGTGAAAAAAAATAAGTCTATATACAATGTGAGCAAGTGAGGTGAGATAAGGGAGGTGAAGGCAAACAAATATATGTATAAATAAATAAAAATATAAAAAGGCCATGGTGGCGAAGTAAATACAACACAGCAAGTAAAATAAAAACTAAAAACACTGGAATGGTTGGTTTGCAGTGGAAGAAAGCGCAAAGTAGAGACAGAAATAATGGGGTGCAAAGGAGCAAAATAAATAAATAAATACAGTAGGTAAAGAGGTAGTTGTTTGGGCTAAATTATAGATGGGCTATGTACAGGTGCAGTAATCTATGAGCTGCTCTGACAGCTGGTGCTTAAAGCTAGT
Source organism: Salvelinus alpinus (assembly GCF_045679555.1). Taxonomy (NCBI): domain Eukaryota; kingdom Metazoa; phylum Chordata; class Actinopteri; order Salmoniformes; family Salmonidae; genus Salvelinus; species Salvelinus alpinus. Next base: position 37,695,721 of record NC_092100.1, on the reverse strand, counting down.
GAGGGAGATAAGTGTTTCCAGTTTCAGAGATTTTTGTAGTTCGTTCCAGTCATTGGCAGCAGAGAACTGGAAGGAGAGGCGGCCAAAGGAAGAATTGGTTTTGGGGGTGACCAGAGAGATAAACCTGCTGGAGCGCGTGCTACAGGTAGGTGTTGCTATGGTGACCAGCGAGCTGAGATAAGGGGGGACTTTACCTAGCAGGGTCTTGTAGATGACCTGGAACCAGTGGGTTTGGCGACGAGTATGAAGCGAGGGCCAGCCAACGAGAGTGTACAGGTCGCAGTGGTGGGTAGTATATGGGGCTTTGGTGACAAAACGGATGGCACTGTGATAGACTGCATCCAATTTATTGAGTAGGGTTTTGGAGGCTATTTTGTAAATGACATCACCGAAGTCGAGGATTGGTAGGATGGTCAGTTTTACAAGGGTATGTTTGGCAGCATGAGTGAAGGATGCTTTGTTGCGGAATAGGAAGCCAATTCTAGATTTAACTTTGGATTGGAGATGTTTGATGTGAGTCTGGAAGGAGAGTTTACAGTCTAACCAGACACCTAGGTATTTGTAGTTGTCCACATATTCTAAGTCAGAGCCGTCCAGAGTAGTGATGTTGGACAGGCGGGCAGGTGCAGGCAGCGATCGGTTGAAGAGCATGCATTTAGTTTTACTTGTATTTAAGAGCAATTGGAGGCCACGGAAGGAGAGTTGTATGGCATTGAAGCTCGCCTGGAGGGTTGTTAACACGGTGTCAAAAGAAGGGCCAGAAGTATACAGAATAGTGTCGTCTGCGTAGAGGTGGATCAGAGAATCACCAGCAGCAAGAGCGACATCATTGATGTATACAGAGAAGAGAGTCGGTCCAAGAATTGAACCCTGTGGCACCCCCATGGAGACTGCCAGAGGCCCGGACAACAGACCCTCCGATTTGACACACTGAACTCGATCAGAGAAGTAGTTGGTGAACCAGGCGAGGCAATCATTAGAGAAACCAAGGCTGTCGAGTCTGCCGATGAGGATGTGGTGATTGACAGAGTCAAAAGCCTTGGCCAGGTCAATGAATACGGCTGCACAGTATTGTTTCCTATCGATGGCGGTTAAGATATCGTTTATGACCTTGAGCGTGGCTGAGGTGCACCCATGACCAGCTCTGAAACCAGATTGCATAGCGGAGAAGGTATGGTGGGATTCGAAATGGTCGGTAATCTGTTTGTTGACTTGGCTTTCGAAGACCTTTATTTAATATGTTCGAAAACCCTCATTCACAAAGTATTTTTAGAATAGGTCAACGAGTACTTGAATTTGCAGTCTAAACAAGCTCAGTCAATGTGCTGAGAATTTGCAGTAAAATATATATTCCTTGCTAAAAGGAAGGCCCGTATTGCAGGTTAATGAATAAAAGTCACGATATCAGAATAAATCTTGGGAGCAAATTCTCCCCTCCGGCGACATTATTAATAGATGGAGCAGAAGAATGGAGAGGAGGATTAATCTGTCCTATGATGGATGTCTCCTCCTCTTCCCATGCACCCACGCTAAGGTCGTTGTGATAAGAGGATATATTTTGGGGTCTTCTAGACAAAAGGTCATGAAAAGGTAATCTACTTCCTGAGTTCAGTCAAGGCTGGCAGGAGCTGAGCTGCTGTCCCGATAGCACCTGACCCCTGACCCCCTCCCCACTACCTGCCTGGACTGCCACACAGATTACAGTAGGAGGCTCTCTCTCTGTCTCTTTCTCTGTCCCTCTCTGTCTCTCTCTCTGTCTCTCTCTCTGTCTCTCTTGCTCTTTTTCTCCCCCTACTCTCTCTTTCTCTCTCTGTTCGCTCATAATGGGCTACTTTATCATAAGCCCAGTGTAGTGTTAGTAGTAGCTGTGTGATGAGTGCTGGGTCGCGGGGTCCTGACAGTGGGTATAACAGTCAGGTGACAGATGGATAATATCAGGGGTCAGGACAGACAGGCTGGAACACAGGTCAGGGGTCATATCCTGTTCAGGGAATCACACTTCTCTCTGCTATTCCTACAAACACACCCACACCACTGATTCTTGGAAGACCGGATTTGTGGAATTTTCCTTCTCTTTGTAAAGTTTGGGACGTACAGTATTCTGATGAAGGCCATGATAACCTAACAATCAAAATGGAATCCGTTTTTGCACTTCAGTATTCTGCAATGCAGCTGGGACATTTGTCTGTACTTTGACTGGGTGATGCACTGTCCACTCATCTCCTGTGAACTATACAGCTCCATACCACTGTGCCTCTGAAACAGAATCTGATATTCTACTCACAGTAAAGCAGGTTAAGCTGCTGGTTAAACTGCGTTGGCCCACTGATTTCTTTTTCCTGATTGCCTCTAAAATTCTGCTTATCTTTGGTTCCGCCGCCCCCCATGGAGAGGCGTAATGGACTCCCCTGAGATACCTCCCTCTGATTGGTGGGCCTACCAAGGCCCATGGCCGCTGTGCAGAATGTCACCTACACACTTTCTCCTTCCCCTCTGTAGGAAATGCTAATGAGATGTTTTGTGAGGATGTTAATTAGTCAGCTAGCCACTGATTGTCCTGTTCTTGTTGTTTACAGAGTGTATTTTACAGACGGGTGTGTGTCTGTACATGTGTGTGTCGGGGCATTAACATGGCTGTTGGCGGCTGTGGAGGGTTGTGCTCAGGAACCAATTAGGGTAAAGCCTACTGTCCACCGGGGCTGCTGGGAGAAGAAAGCCCTCTGCCTGCAATGTCAAACAACCGCATTAACACCGGCCAGGGCCGGGGAGACAGGCAACAAAATAAGCACACAGACAGAATAGTTAGTCACTGAGGCTGTTAGTGTTGTCCGAGAAAAAGTAGTCCATTTTACAGAGCAGGTGCAGTGAGAGGCTTCCCTTCAGCCAGGCAGGCATGCAAACATAAGTCAGTCATCCACAGACGAAGGCAGATTGAGAGGTACAGAGACGAGGAGAGAGGAGAGAGAGGAGACAGTGTGTTAGCAGTAGTGTTGGGTGGTATCCAGATCTTCATACCGTTTCTGTACCATACCGGGTTTACGCTATTATAGCACACAAGGGCCGCTATGAAAAAAACAAACATAATAATATTGAAAATCATACTGACGGCATTTCAAAATACCTCCAGTATACGGTTTAAATATCGCCCAAGCATAAGCAGAGCTCTCCAGTCCTCACACACAGCTTCAAAGTTCTACCGGAAAGTGTGTGTTTGTTTCTGTGTGTATGCGTGTGAGAGATCTTGTATTTGGTCATGTGAGGTTATACCTGTATGTCTGTGGTCATTAGTGTATATGTACAGTATGCACGTGCTATAGGCCGGTGTATGCCACAAATACTGTCATGTACTTTACTCTCAACTAGACCAAAACTAGTTTGCAGAGAAATGTGTGTGTGTGTGTGTGTGTGTCCCAGTGTGGTAACCTCCTGTGCCAGTCTTACCCGCTGGCGTCCCTAGTGCCAAGCAACGCTCCTGCTGCACTGACCAACAGGAAGTGACACATATGAAATGCTGACCTTGACACACACTCACACACACACACCAGCCCACAGGGCCTCAGGATGCCTCTCTTTTAGTTAGCACTCCAAAGACTGTCACCTCTCCCCTCTGTTCTCCTTGTGCCCCTCTCCATTTGTTTTTTGTCTTTTCTTTTTAGTTAGTGCTCAAGACTTCCCCCTGTGTTCCCCCGCTACCCCCTCCATTTCGCTTTCTTTTTTCTCCTTTCCTTCCCAGAACTAGCGAGGAAATCGGACCTCATTTCCCAGGTCAGTGAGCAGGCCCCTGTGCTCTCTCTTTGTTCATCTTGTCTTACACACTTGAGGTTATGCTTTTGCTTGCAGGTTGTCTTTTTACTCATTTTAGAATCATCAAATTATTGAAGAAAAACTATACTTTATTCTAAACAGCCCTCTTAGCACTTTGAAAATGTATTTTGTTGTCCATTCATAATTCATACACAGGGATAACTGTGTCTACTGTAGCTTTAGATGCATATACATGGGCCTACATAAGCAGGCCCAGAACCCCCTTTCAGATCCTCAAACCCCCATAAACACCCCTTACATTAAAGCACACGGTCCTCCCTCCTCCTCTCACCTCTCCTCTCGTCTCAGCTACATGAGCAGAATCATTCATGGGCCTCTGTTCTATTCCCACAGCGACACGCGCTGCAAATTGGTCTGTTTCCTCACATATTAGTAGCTTGTCTCCTGTTCTCCAGGGACACTTTCACATCTCTTGCTTAATTTATTTACTTCCTGTTTACCCTTCCTGCTCAGCCATAAACACCCACCCGTCCATGCATTAGTTTAGTGGAGACAGGGATGGAGAGAGGGAGAGGAGAGGCTTGGGGTGGCGTGATGTAAATGAGATGAGAGAACTCTCCTCGTCCTCTCAGCCCTCTTTCTTTCCCTGATCTCTCCTCAGAGCAGACACACACATTCACTCACCTACACTGGCCTTACCTCCGTACTCTGTAGGGGATTTCAGCAGGATATAACACAGGGGCATAATAATACTGTATAATATAACCAGGCTAGCTATTATGGAGGGTTTTACAGAAGGCATTTGGATGATCGTGTGTGTGGACAAACATAACTGTGTGTGTGGCTGAGTACGTGTCTGTATTTGCGTGTGTTCTATATGTGTGTCCGTGTGAGTGTGTGTGTGTGTGTGACATAGCGAGAGACTGTGGTGTTTGTTTAAATGCTTGATTATGCATTTCTCTTGGCTTGGGACATACATCCCTCTCTCCAGACTGCTAATAGAGTGGCCAGGGAGAAGAGGAGAGCCTAAATGAACCTTAAAGTGCCTCGCTGGCATTCTTCACTCACTCTCTCCACACAGGAGCAGACTGGACTGCATAGTTATCACGCGCACGCACAGTTAGCCGTCTTACGTCTGTCTAGTAAGAAGGCCCTCTGTCTTCTGAAGAGGAGAGGGCCGGGGTTTTAATTGCACTGACCACACTGAGCTATAGGAAAATGTTCTATGGAAAGAGCCGTAGAGGAATCATTTTGAATAAATCAAATAATATCTTGCTGGATATGCAGTATTTTTTAGGCCTGTCGTGAAGGTGTGTGTTTTAGAGTGATGGGTCACTAGCCAGGGGTCAGATGGGGAGAGTCTGGTTGATTTAGATGACTGACGCTGTCACTGTGGGGCATGGCTCAGACGTTATGGATATTACACCACCTGGCCCTTGTTGTCTGAACCCTATTAGGACTTCAAACTCTCTCTCCATCTGTGCTCTGTCTCTCTCCCTTGCTCGTTCTCTCTGTCTTCCTCCTTTCTCACCCTGGGAGGGTGCTCCTAAAGACGTCTTAGGTGAAAGGTTCCTCACATCTACAGTAGGCTTTTATCAGTTGGCTTTTAACTGTCGGGCCAGTCTTTATTAGTGCTGACTAGAGCAGAGCAGTAAAGATCCAGCCTTTCTTTAGAAAACTACAGACTGCTTTAATCCAGGAGGTGTTGGGCTTAGCCTGGCTATGGCTGCCAGTCTGTCTGCCTTTTGTTGTAGTCAACGTAGGTAACAAGGTGCCATTGTAGTGTTGTGGAATATGGAGACAGTCACACACCCACGCCATATTTCAAATCTAACTGCACCACAACAATATTATTTAGACATCTTCAAGGTCCGTTATCTTCATCTAAGGACCCAGGACAGACCATTGAAGGTCTACCAAGGACTAACACTATGATGTGTCTACATGTGTTCCAAGCTGTAATTAGACCTAATGAGATGTTTGATGTTAGGATAGTGACTGACTGTCTCTGTGAGCTCCATCCAGTCTGACGTTGTCTCTCCTCATCTCCTATTACCAGCACTGAGATGCTCCAGACACCATCCCCTTCTCTGTCCTCTACCCTGGGTTTTGATATAGAGGTAAATAGGCTGTGTGTGTCAAATCAAATGTTATTTGTCACATGCGCTGAATACAACTGGTGTGGACTTTACCGTGAAATGCTTGCTTACGAGCCCTTCCCAACTTTGCAGAGTTTAAAAATAATAATACAAATAAAATGGTAACACCAGGAATCAAATAAAAGACACAAGAATGCAGATATCTACAGGTAGTAGCAGGTCAATGTGCAGAGGTACGAGGTATTTGAGGTATGTACATAAAGGCAGGGTGAACTGATGTGTGGGTGTGTATTTAAACATCCAGGGTCACAAAATCACCAACACACATACGCAGGCACACTCACCATCCGTACACACGAATCCACATTCATTAGGGAGGCCTAGCCAGCCGACAGTACATTAAAATATATATATGTTTTTACACCTCTAGAAATCAAAACATGGGGAAGGTGAGGGTGGGATTAAAATAGACAACACCAGGGTTGAGGTGTGCTTGGTGTCATGTGACAAATGTATGCGTTATTATGATACTTTGATGCACAGTGATTTGATGACACATATTCTCTATGTCTTGTATTGCTGTGATCATTGAGCTGATGTTTGACTAGGAGATAACACGTTTTACATTTGAGTCATTTAGCAGACGCTCTTATCCAGAGCGACTTACAGGAGCAATTACAGATGTAGGATCTTACAGCAGGAAATAATCTTGCAGCATCAGGAAATGTGAATTACTATGTGGGTTATAGTCTGAAATGGCTGAAATCTGACATTTCAGAGTGGAAATTATAAACTTAAGAAGCCTTTTTAAAACTCGACTACACCACAAGTTTGAATTTCCTGCTGTGCAGGAAATTTGTCAGCAAGAAAATAGTGATTTTATATGAGGATCTTACATCTGTAGGGTTAAGTGCCTTGCTGAAGGGAACATCGACAGATTAGTTTTCACCTTGTCGGCTCGGAGATTCAAACCAGCGACTTTTTGGTTACTGGCCCAATGCTCTAACCGTTAGGCTACTGACCCTGACGCCCAGGTGAAAGGAGTTTCAGAGCAGCAGATTTCTACTAGAAGTGATGTATGATGGTACAGTGCATAGCATGATTTACTGCTTGTAACATTCAGGTATTGTTCTAACACAGTAGCTCTGTATCTGCTTGTACGGATCTTAATTTGACCAGTTTCTCACAGCAGGAACATAATCCTGCTGCAACAGGAAATGCAAATTATTTTGTGGATGCTAAGGAATGGTCATTTTTAAAGGGGTTGATACATTTTTCGTTAAGGCAAATCAAGTCTGACATTTTAAAATAGGCTTCTAAGGTTTGTAATTCCTTTTAAAACTTACACTACAAGTTTGCATTTCCTGTGACCACCGAGTGATCAAACTAAGATAGCAGATCTGTCATCGGTTGTGTGTGAATGTGAGCGTGTGTGTGTGTGTGTGTGTACCTTAAACACACAATTTCTTATCCACTAAATCTGTTTCAGAATATGTATGATCCATAGCTGGGGGTTGCGGTGGTATTGCATAACCATGACAACAAAGTACTGTAGCACCATAGTAGCGTCTGTATTCCAGTGACCCTGCAGTCACCCTGTGAGGAGATGAGAGCTGTGCAGGCTGTTAGTCTGTTATGGCCGTCAGGGAGCCTCATATTTTTTGAGCAGAATCAGGGTTTTAATGGAGTGTGAAGCACCACTATAAAACGTTCTGTTGATCAGTGATGTTGTGGCAGCCAGGGCCTAAATGCAGCTACAGATCACATACACACCTCACCCACACAGTTCAGGATTTAGTATTTTACTGGTGTGTGTGTGTGTTTTTGTGATTGTGTGTTTTTGTGATTGTTTGTGTGTGTGTGATTGTTTTAGTGATTGTTTGTGTTTATATTTGAGGGATGTGTGCCTTGGTATCCTGGCTTTGTAATCCAAACGTGTGTGTGTGTTGGTCTCAGACCAGAGAACAGGTGTAATTTCCCCTGTAGTAAAACACTACAAGCGGCAGCATGGGAGCAGGGAAGATATTACAGGTTAAACTCTGCTCTGCTCTGCTCTGTTCCACTACTAGACTACAGAGATTACACAAACTACCCAGCACGCCACGACCTGTGACCACAGTCAGTTCCTCTCTGTGTGTGTGTGTGTGTGTCAGTGGGTGTGTGTGTGTGTGTGTGTGTGCGCGCAGAGGGAGGCTCAGAGGTGTCAGATCTGTTTCCTTCAGACCGTAAGCCTTTATTAGGGCCCAGGTCTACAGGGGACCACAGGGCAATATTGCTTTATTTGTGCCAGCGGGGAGGTGTGTGTGTTTTGTTAGTGGATGAAACTCCACCAACTCCCCTGTGTAGCTCTTATGTGTTATAACTAGGAACTTCTAACTCAGACTCTGTTTATGAATGAGGCATCGGGGGAACCATGTCTCATGAAGATGTCTACATAGGTGTTGACCTATGACCCCAACATTGCCCTCTACTCTCACCCTGGAACACCAGGCAACAATCTAAAGTAGACCTGTTTTGGGGGACCTTTTTTCCCCTCTGTCATTCTCAACGCCTGTATATGCATGGCAGTGAACAGTGAGTTAATTGGTGACTCATCTCCCCTCTGAAGGGCACTGCTGTCCATACTGAGTCATGATGCATTTGCTGAAATAACACTGTGTGTGTGTGTCCCTGCAGCCCATTAATAAAGTGTCATGATGAATTAGGCCAAATAAACTCTGGCCTGATGAGGGATGACCAGCTAACGCTCCCTCACTGGGATAACACAAAGCCAGAACAAAGGGGGCTTACACCCTGCCGTGTGTGTGTGTGTGTGTGTGTGTGTGTGTGTGTGTGTGTGTGTGTGTGTGTGTGTGTGTGTGTGTGTGTGTGTGTGTGTGTGTGTGTGTGTGTGTGTGTGTGTGTGTGTGTGTGTGTGTGTGTGGGTGTGGGAGAGATGTGGGATGGGGTGTGTGAACAGAGTGGGATAAGGCTGTGGGTCTAAAAGTGGAGCAGAACAGGGAAGGGGTGGCAGTCGGCCTTGTAACCTTTTTGTTACCAAGTCTCCTTCAGGTAAGAACTATATGTTTCAGATCATGACTCATTAAGTCCTCACATTGATAAAAGAGAGAGTGGAGGAAAGGAGGAGGTGAGAAGCAGAGGGAGAAAAGGGGAGGAGGGGTGGAGGCGATGAAGAGGTTCATCTATACATCCTGAGGCGGACTGGCAGACCACAGGTCGTCCTCAGGAAGACTGATGCCTAACCATCAGCTGCAAACTCCATCTCCCATAAATCGCTTGTTTGTGTGTGTGTGTGTGTGTGTGTGTGTGTGTGTGTGTGTGTGTGTGTGTGTGTGTGTGTGTGTGTGTGTGTGTGTGTGTGTGTGTGTGTGTGTGTGACTGATGGATCTGTGCCATAAAGCTTTGTGGCGTGACGTGTGGAGAGCAACAAAGTGAACCCTGAGAACATAATGTACCAGTGCTCCAGGTTAATGTCAACGATCCCTGAAAGGGAGGGAGGAGAGGAGCGGCTTTGACATTACATTGGTTCAGCAGGCTATAAGTGTGAGGCTGACCCAATGTTGCCTCAAGTGCAGTCATTGAATAGTTATTGTCCTGTAGATTTATTGTCCCATGTATCAGAAATGTAGACATAAATGTACCTTTATTATGGCCCATTTGTCATTTGTCTTTTATCATTGCCAAACGTTTGTCAAAGGGTGGATATTAGTAATTTAGCTTCAGGGTGTGTGTGTGTGTGTGTGTGTGTGTGTGTGTGTGTGTGTGTGTGTGTGTGTGTGTGTGTGTGTGTGTGTGTGTGTGTGTGTGTGTGTGTGTGTGTGTGTGTGTGTGTGTGTGTGTGTGTGTGTGTGTGTGTGTGTGTGTGTGTGTGTGTGTGTGTGTGTGTGTGTGTGTGTGTGTGTGTGTGTGTGTGTGTGTTTCTGTGTGTGTGTCCATGTGCGTGAGCAGTGTAAGACTAAGATGAATGGCGTTCATTACGTGGCCTAATCATAAAGCCCAGAGAAGAAGTGCAGACCTGGCCAGACAGGACCTGAAGACATGTGCACTTCCTCATTAACAGAATCCCATCAGGGTCATAAAGCACCAGCCCAAAATGCTCAATGAAAATGCACCGATAGGGAGGAAACTCCCAAAAGTTATTCAAGATATTAGTATGGCTCGAGACAAGATATTTGTATGATTGGGATGGTTTGAATATGGGGGAATATGAACAGTATTGATAATTGATTAAACTCCAAGGAAATGTGCTTTAAGAGTGACAAATAAGCAAATTTAGCAAGAAAACGAAAAAGGGGTCAGATACAAGACCGGTGCCCCTCTCTCTTCTCTTCCTCCTCTGTCCCTTCTCCTTCTCATCCTTCTCTCTCACCACATGATCTTCTTGAGGCCCTGGAGTCCACCTCATTCATCACCTGGGTTTGATTCCTCCGTTCGCTCCCCCCGTCCTCTCCTCCCTCCTCCAGTGCATCCAGTAGAGGTAATAGTGCTGTGTTACCTGGGATCAGCAGGTTTGCTGTGTTGGCGTGCTGCTCGGCCATATGGTTACCCACTGGGTGAACACTTTGATTAATGTTACCCACAGCACACTTTCTACACTCATATCTGATCCTGAAAACAGAAACCCAACTCTCTCTCTGTCTCTCTCTCTCGCTTGCTCTCTCTTTGTTTATATCCCTCTTAAACTCAATAATTCTGTTTGTTTGTTGGTAAACACTCTACTTTATGAGAGAGAGAGAGGCAGAGAGGAAAATACATAGAGAAACTGGTGGTAGATGTAAGTGGCCTGTACAGTACAGTTGATTAGGCCCCTGGTGTGTCGGTGTTATGGTAGATATCTCTATTAGTCGCCTCTCTTCCCTGGCCTCTCCTGTGTGCTGTGACTTCTGTCTGTCCCTGATGTGCACACACACACACACACACACACAGTCAGTCAATCAGATAGGAGGCCGTGCTGTGGGCTAAGCAGTAACGAGGAGGTGAACAGATGCTGGCGTCACAATATCAATACGGCAGAGAGTGTGTGTGTGTGTGTGTGTGTGTGTGTGTGTGTGTGTGTGTGTGTGTGTGTGTGTGTGTGTGTGTGTGTGTGTGTGTGTGTGTGTGTGTGTGTGTGTGTGTGTGTGTGTGTGTGTGTGTGTGTGTGTGTGTGTGTGTGTGTGTGTGTTACCCTGGCAGAGTTCAGCCATGAGACAGCATTAACAGGACAGAGACCTCTCAGGTGAGCAATTAACTATCTGCAAATGATACTACATAACGCTCTCTGTTACACAGCCTCATAAGGTGTGTGGAGCAGCTTTACGGGGTGAAGTCGTTGCATTTGCTCCTGAGGAGCGGAGGGACGATGTCCCCATTGACACTGAAATGAACCATCCTCTCACAGGGTCAGAAGTTCATACCTGTTCTTCTATTATGGTATAATAAGACATCAACCCAGCAGAAACAATATGCAGACACTGTTATTGTGGATCATCCTTTATCACCAGACAGATGCTTTGTTCTGCCCTCAGTTTTTTTTCATCTGCTCGATGCTTCTCTATTTTGGTCTTCCTCAGTCTTGTTAAGTGCTGCCATTCCCCAGCTCCTGGATGAGGCCCAGCGGGCCCCTAGTGAGACCAGGGGCTAGGAATGGGCTGTCTGCCCCATCCGGAGATGCCCAAGGTGGGCCGTGAGGCTCGGTAAATCTCCCTGATTGTGCTGGGGGTGGTATCACGGTGGCCAGCCCTCCACAGAGGCTGTTTGACATGCAAATGGTGACTATAACTCAGAGATAATGTAGAACTGAGAACACTGGCAACACCTTTCCTCCTCCTTCTTGTCCCTCCATCCTTCTGTAATTTACCACATATTTAGGGGCTGAGAGAGAAGGGTAGAGAGTCTCATGGTGGTATAATAAGTGTTGACCAGAGTATTATATAGGAATAGATTTAAGTGCCAATATTAGTTGGCACTTAAAGCAGCGCAACCTAAAAGGTGACGTCTAGCAGAAGTACATCTCATACTTTTAACATTTTAGCAGATGCTCTTATCCAGAGTGAGTTCCTTGCTCAAGGAAACATCAATAGATTTTTCACCTAGTCGGCACAGGGATTCGAACCAATGACCTTTCGGTTACTGGCCCAAAGCTCTTAACCCCTAGGTTACCTGCCACCCCATTCTTTACACCCTTTCTATATCCGTCTAAACAAATGGACACCGTGAAGTGAGGGAGGACAGTGGAGGAGAGGTGGAATGAACAGGGGAGAAGTAGAAGGAGTAATTGTGCAGTCCTTTGCTGAATTGTTCTGTGGAGGCAGTTTTAAATCCCTCCTATTATTTTAATCATCTGCCTTTTACTGCGTCTGCTCGGATCATTTGTTTGCAAACTGGGTTATTTGGAGAGGGAGGCTCACGGGTAATTTCATGCTACGGAGCATCTCTACCTACAAGTTAATGAGGAAAGGACTGTTGTTTCCACTAGTACAGGACGCTGCTAAGAGGAGACCAATTTAGTAGAGATTATATGGATAGAAAAAAACTCTATGTAACAAAGAACATGCACAATAGGAATCATCGACGATGACAATCAAGTCAGAAATGTTTTCCATTGTGGTGCTGTATACTACAACAGTGACGAGAGGTGTGTGTTGGTGCTTTCCTTGGGGGTGTTCTTTTGGTTCGATTGTGGTTGGGAAGATCAGTTCTGTATCTGGTTAAGAACTACAGAGCTTTCAGAAAGTATTCACACCCCTTGACTTTTTCCACATATTGTTGTGTTCCAAAGTGTGATTAAAATAGATTTAATTGTAATTTTTTGTTAACCTCTCTAGGGTATGTGGGACGCTAACGTCCCACTTGGCCAAAAGCCAGTAAAAATGCAGCGCGCCAAATTGAAATAAATTACTATAAAAATCTATCTTTCATGAAATCACACATGAAAGACACCAAATTAAAGATACACATGTTGTGAATCCAGCCGACATGTCTGATTTCAAAAAGGATTTACGGCGAAAGCACACCAAACGATTATGTTAGGTCAGTACATAGCCACAGAAAAACACAGCCATTTTCCCAGCCAAAGATAGGAGTCACAAAAAGCAGAAATAGAGATAAGATTAATCACTAACCTTTGATGATCTTCATCAGATGACACTCATAGGACATCATGTTACACAATACATTTATGTTTTGTTCGATAATGTGCATATTTATATCCACAAATCTCGGTTTACATTGGCGCCATGTTCAGAAATGCCTCCAAAATATCCTGAGAAATTGCAGAGAGCCAAGTCAAATAACAGAAATACTCATCATAAACTTTGATGAAAGATACATGTTTTACATAGAATTAAAGATACACTTGTTCTTAATGCAACCGCTGTGTCAGAATTCAAAAAAACTTTACAGAAAAAGCAAACCATGCAATAATCTGAGACGGCGCTCAGATATAAAAACATTTCTCCGCCATGTTGGAGTCAACAGAAATACGAAATTACATCATAAATATTCCCTTACCTTTGATGATCTTCATCAGAATGCACTCCCAGGAATCCTAGTTCCACAATAAATTGTTGTTTTGTTCGATAATGTCCATTAATTATGTCCAAGTAGCTACTTTTGCTAGCACGTTTAGTACACATGTCCAAACGCTCGCGCAGGTCCAGGCGAACGGCGGACGAAAACTTCAAAAAGTTATATTACAGGTCAAATAAACTTGTCAAACTAAGTAGAGAATCAATCTTCAGGATGTTGTTATCATAAATATTCAATAACGTTCCAACCGGAGAATTCCTTTGTGTCTACAGAAGTAATGGAACGCAAGGCGATATCATGTGGAATGCGCATGACCAGGAACTGGCTCTCTGCCAGACCACTGACTGAAACACCTCCCATCCGGCCCCACATCACAGTAGAGGCTTCATTCAACGTTCTACAGACTGTTGACATCTAGTGGAAGGCGTAGGAAGTGCAAACAGATACATATCTTACTGGGATTTGAATAGGCGATGAGTTGAAAATCGACCTGCCTCAGAATTCTCACTTCCTGTTTGGATTTCTTCTCAAGGATTTGCCTCCCATATGAGTTCTGTTATACTCACAGACATCATTCAAACAGTTTTAGAAACTTCAGAGTGTTTTCCATCCAATAGTAATAATAATATGCATATATTAGCATCTGGGACAGAGTAGGAGGCAGTTCACTCTGGGCACGCTATTCATCCAAAGTGAAAATGCTGCCCCCTATTCTAGAGAAGTTAACGATCTATACAAAATACTGGAGAGTGGTACTCAGTAATGTGTTCTATTTGCCTCAAACATAACACTTTGTATTCAGGACAAAAATGTAATTGCTTTGCCACATTCTTTGCAGTATGAATTTAGTGCCTTCTTGCAAACAGGATACATGTTTTGGAATATTTGTATTTTCACTTTGTCATTTAGATTAGTATTGTGGAGTAACTACAATGGTAAACCATCCTCAGTTTTCTCCTATCACAGCCATTAAACCCTGTAACTGTTTTAAAGTCTCCACTGGCCTCATGGTGAAATCCCTGAGCGGTTTCCTTCCTCTCCGGCAACTGAGTTAGGAAGGTCACCTGTATCTTTGTAGTGACTGGGTGTATTGATACACTATCTAAAGTGTAATTAATAACTTCACCATAATCAAAGCGACATTCAATGTCTGCTTTTATAAATGTACCCATCTACCAATAGTTGCCATTTGCGAGACATTGGAAAACCTCCCAGGTATTTGTGGTTGAAACTGTGTTTGAAATTCACTGCTCAACCGAGGGACCTTACAGATACTTGTATGTGTGGGGTACAGAGATGAAGTAGTCAAAAGAAACACTATTATTGCTCACTGTGTGAGTCTATGAAACTTACACTACATGACCAAAAGTATATGGACACCTGATCGTCGAACATCTCATTCCAAAAGTATGGGCGTTAATATGGAATTGGTCACCCTTTGCTGTGATAACAGGCTCCACTCTTCTGGGAAGGCTTTCCACTAGATGTTTGAACATTGCTGCAGGGACTTGCTTCCATTCAGCCACAAGAGCATTAGTGATGTTGGGTAATTAGGCCTGGCTAGCAGCCGGCTTTCTAATTCATCCCAAAGGTGTTCAATGGCGTTGAGATCAGGGGTCTGTGCAGCCAGTCAAGTTCTTCCACACCAATCTCGACAAACCATTTCTGTATGGACCTCGCTTTATGCACGGGGGCATTGTCATGCTGAAACAGGAAAGGGCCTTCCCCAAACTGGTGACATAAAGTTGGAAGCACAGAATTGTCGTATGCTGTAGCGTTAAGATTTCCCTTCACTGGAACTAAGGGGCCTAGCCCAAACCATGAAAAACAGCCCCAGACAATTATTCCTCCTCCACCAAACTTTATAGTTGGCACTATGCATTCGGGCAGGTAGCGTTCTCTTGGCATCCATTCGTCCATCGGACGAATGCCAGATGGTGAAGCAGGATTCATCAATCCAGAGAACGTGTTTCGTTAGGCTTGTGTGCGGCAGCTCGGCATTAGAAAAACATTTTAATGAAGCTCCCGACGAACAGTTATTGTGCTGATTTTGCTTCCACAGGCAGTTTGGAACTTTGTAGTGTATTGCAACCGAGGACAGACCATTTCTACACGCTACACGCTTCAGCACCGTTCTGTGAGCTTGTGTGGCCTACCACTTCGCAGCTGAGCCGTTGTTGCTCCTCTAGCAGGGCAGAAATTTGACAAACTGACTTGTTGGAAAGGTGGCATCCTATGATGGTGCCACGTTGAAAGTCACTGAGCTCTTCAGTAAGGCCATTCCACTGCTAATGTTTCTATGGAGATTGCATGGCTGTGTGCTCGGGTTCTATATACCTGTCAGCAACGGATGTAGCTGAAATAGTAAAATCCACTCATTTAAAGGGGGTGTCCACATAGTTTTGTATATATAGTGTATTTAACTTTTTTTTTTACTCCTGAACTTATTTAGGGTTGCCATAACAAAGGGGTTGAGTACTTAATGACACAAGAGATTTTCAGCGTTACATTTTTTATTAATTTGTAAAAAAAATAAAAATGTAATTCCACTTTGACATTATGGGGTATTGTGTGTAGGCCAGTGACGACAAAAAATAAATGTAATCCATTTTAAATTCAGGCTGTAACAACAAAATGTGGAAAAAATCGAGTCATGTGAATTCTTTCTGAAGGCACTGTAGGTTACACTGTGAAATTCCTGTCCACATTTTACCACGGTCAACTAGCTCTAATTTGTGCTTTGCTCTTGGTCATTCTGGAATCAAGAATCGAATATCCTCTTTTAAAACATTGAAAAGGATACCCGATCTTACATGGCTTTCATTATACAGTAGCAAAGGACATTTGAAAAATAATTTAGGGTAGAGTTCAACATTTTAGGAATACTTTGTTTCAGATCTTACAGATCAAGATGCAGGAATACCTTTACACAATCTGTCTGTCTGTCTGTCTGTCTGTCTGTCTGTCTGTCTGTCTGTCTGTCTGTCTGTCTGTCTGTCTGTCTGTCTGTCTGTCTGTCTGTCTCCCCCCTCTCTCTCTCTCTCTCTGTCTGTCTCTCCCCCCCTCTCTCTGTCTCTCCCCCTATCTCTGTCTCTCCCCCTCTCTCTCTCTCTCTCTCTCTCTGTCTGTCTCTCTCTCTCTCTCTCTCTGTCTGTTTCCCCCCTCTCTCTCTCTGTCTGTCTCCCCCCCTCTCTCTGTTTGTCCCTCTCTCTCTCTCTCTCTCTCTCTCTCTCTCTCTCTCTCTCTCTCTCTCTCTCTCTCTCTCTCTCTCTCTCTCTCTGTCTCCCCACCCTCTCTCTCTGTCTGTCCCCCCCCTCTCTCTCTGTCTGTCTCCCCCCTCTCTCTCTGTCTGTCCCTCTCTCTCTCTCTGTCTGTTTGTCTGTCTGTCCCCCCCTCTCTCTCTGGGTATTGTTAGTCAATTCATGGCGCGCGGCCCAGTCCAACTCAATTAACACGGAGCCTGATTACATTTAGATGCAAGACCATAGACAGGCCTATCCAACTCTGCAACGCAACGCACCATACTGGGAAATAATAGGCCCTTTTAATGTAATTACACCTCTACTGAGGAGAGAGAGATGGAGGGATAGTGAGATGGAGGGACGAGGTGTCCGTCTGCCTCTCACCGCTCGTAGCCTCTACCCCCTGCCTGTCATTTGTTCATTCGCTTGTCCCTCTGTTCCCAGGCAAGGTAAATTGAATGAGGGTGCATGAATTAAAACAATAACACAAATTGTTGACGAGGCATGGCTTGTTTTCTCTCATACTCTGGTCCACTGACAGTCTGGGGCTGCCTGACCCCTGACCTTCGCCTGGGTCATGTGACGCATATATTACATTGTTCCATGAGCTCCTCTGTGGTTCACGACCAGGAGAGAGGAGATACATGAGGAGAATACTTTTAATAAAAACTCTATATAGCACAATCAAGTATTGAGCTGCAATGGCACTAAATCAGGTAAGGAAATAAAGTAAGATTGTTTAACCCAAAGTGAGAGCGAGCGAGAGATTGAGAAAAAAATAACACTTGTGTTATTTCCAGGCTAAACCCTTGTGACAATGGAAAGCACTTAGCAGTTTAGTTTAGAACGTTCCTAAACAAAAGAGTTTAATGAAAGTGGTTCCAGAACCCTTCTGAGAACATTCCCTCATCAAAATATAAATTATTACATTATTCAGATCAAAGACCTCCATGCATCATAATGGCCGGATCCTTTTCTTATTCAATTATGCTACACTTGTGTTTTTATGATGCACACGCAAAGCAGAGGAATAAACTAAATCAAAGGGACTTCATTTACCATCTGTGTGTGCGAGCGTGTGTGTGTTTGTGTTAGATTGCCAGCCCTTAAGTTACTGAGATGACAAAGCGTATTGGCCGCATCTTTCGAAAGAGGTACAAAAAGATATAGCAACCCACTAATTCGGAACAAAGCAATCATGCGGCAAAAGAGCACTTGAAAAGAACGCATTATTTTGTATCTTCAGAAAGTGAGCTTATTTGCTGACACTCACAAATAGAAAGTTGTGTGAGTAAAGTGAAGTGGGGTCTTGTAGTTTGTGACTTCTTTGTTATCTAGCCCAGACATAATCAGCATCTAAAGCTGTGTGTGCCGTCCGCCACCCCATCACCAAAGCTCTCTACAGAATTGCAAAATAAGCTTGGTGTGAATATGTGATTGCTAGTGTTTATTGTGAGATGTGGATATTACAGAGCAATATGGATCACATTAAGACCCTGGTTGTTAGAGTATTGGTAACACAGAAGACACGCACGCCGGGAAAACCTGCACCGTCGGCATATCTTGCGGAAAGGGGAGGGAGAAGGATAAAAGGGAGGAGAGGGGAAAAGGAGGGAGAGAGAGATGGAGGGATAAGAGGACTGTGGGGAGAGGAGGATGAAAGGAGAGTAGAGAGATGAGGAGAGAAAAGAGTCAGTCGGGATGTCTGTATGATAACAACGGCACCTTATTTAAATCTCTGTCACTTTCTGATGCAAATCTGATGCTGCATTGAAGTAGAAAGACGAATATGAGAGAGGGAGGAGAAGGAGGAATATGAGAGAGGGAGGAGAAGGAGGAATATGAGAGAGGGAGGAGAAGGAGGAATATGAGAGAGGGAGGAGAATGAGGAATATGAGAGAGGGAGGAGAAGGAGGAATATGAGAGAGGGAGGAGAAGGAGGAATATGAGAGAGGGAGGAGAATGAGGAATATGAGAGAGGGAGGAGAAGGAGGAATATGAGAGAGGGAGGAGAAGGAGGAATATGAGAGAGGGAGGAGAAGGAGGAATATGAGAGAGGGAGGAGAATGAGGAATATGAGAGAGGGAGGAGAAGGAGGAATATGAGAGAGGGAGGAGAAGGAGGAATATGAGAGGGAGGAGAAGGAGGAATATGAGAGGGAGGAGAAGGAGGAATATGAGAGGGAGGAGAATGAGGAATATGAGAGAGGGAGGAGAAGGAGGAATATGAGAGAGGGAGGAGAATGAGTAATATGAGAGAGGGAGGAGAATGAGTAATATGAGAGAGGGAGGAGAATGAGGAATATGAGAGAGGGAGGAGAAGGAGGAATATGAGAGAGGGAGGAGCAGGAGGAATATGAGAGGGAGGAGAAGGAGGAATATGAGAGAGGGAGGAGAATGAGGAATATGAGAGGGAGGAGAATGAGGAATATGAGAGAGGGAGGAGAAGGAGGAATATGAGAGAGGGAGGAGAAGGAGGAATATGAGAGAGGGAGGAGAATGAGGAATATGAGAGAGGGAGGAGAATGAGTAATATGAGAGAGGGAGGAGAAGGAGGAATATGAGAGGGAGGAGAAGGAGGAATATGAGAGAGGGAGGAGAAGGAGGAATATGAGAGAGGGAGGAGAAGGAGGAATATGAGAGAGGGAGGAGAAGGAGGAGGAAAATGAGAGAGGGAGGAGAAGGAGGAATATGAGAGAGGGAGGATAAGGAGGAATATGAGAGAGGGAGGAGAAGGAGGAATATGAGAGAGGGAGGAGAAGGAGGAATATGAGAGAGGGAGGAGAAGGAGGAATATGAGAGAGGGAGGAGAATGAGGAATATGAGAGAAGGAGGAGAAGGAGGAATATGAGAGAGGGAGGAGAAGGAGGAATAGAAGAGGAGCAAAGGGCATCTGTGCGCGTGATCTGTGCCTGAGGCCCCATGGCCCTGCTCTGTCTTCATCTGAAAAGCAAACGCTGCAATTATGATGACCTCTCTGTTCTCTTAATTTCCCATCTCTCTCTGTCTTTCTTTCTTGTGCTGTACTTTATGTTTTGCTAGAGGATAAAGAAACACTGAGGTCTCTCCAAAAGACCTCTCTCTACTCAGACCTCCATTCCCTCCTCTGTCCAGAGAGACAGTAACACTTCTGTCTATTCTAAGACATACTAATAGCATCTCTCAGTCCTGATGTATCTTTCTCTTAGTGTCCTCTCCGAAGGCCTGTTCTCTTGTTAAAGTGACTGAAACAACTATAATGCGGTCGTATGTCATCTCCTAGTAGACTAGCCTAGGCCTGGTATATAGTGGTGATTATTCACCAGACTAGGAGCTGTAATCACAAGAACAGACACCAGTAAAACACACACTGCTCACACCACTTAACTTCCATGTCAGAGAGAAATAGGAAATATTTATTTTCTATATCTAACTCGTCCCTTTTCTCTTTCTTCCTGTCTTTCTATTATCTCTCTCTCACCTTCACTCTCCCTCGTCTCTCTGAGCACAGTTCGCACCACTGAATTAACACATTGAAGCTTTAATTAATTAATGTGTTTAATTACAGTCATAATTGCAGGGTTTACCAACAGGACCCTGTCTAGCCCTGATGCTAGACAAAATAAATGGGATTGTAGTTTAGGCCACTGAAACACAAATTACTTAATTAAATACATCTTTCAAATACATGGAATAGAAATACTGCCTCTGCGTGTTTCTGTGTGTGTGAGCTGCTCTCCAGTGTTGAAAGTATCAGGTCATACAATATGTGCCTCATTCTCCATGTTCCTCATCTGGAAAATCATCCCGTGTCCTTCCCTCACCTTTCCCATATCAGCTCAACAGTCGCTTGATTTGTAACTTGATTTCAGGAAAGGGAAAACCTGTAGATTACCCTGCTTTCATTAGGGGGGAAAACCCTGTCTGTGTCAGACAGAGAAGAAATCAATTTAATACAGACTTAACTGGAGGAAATTGCATATTCTGCCTGTATGTGCTGAACAGGCACTTTTCCCTTCCTACCAGAGACTGGCCTCACTATTAATTGTGGTGTGTGTGTGTGTGTGTGTGTGTGTGTGTGTGTGTGTGTGTGTGTGTGTGTGTGTGTGTGTGTGTGTGTGTGTGTGTGTGTGTGTGTGTGTGTGTGTGTGTGTGTGTGTGTGTGTGTGTGTGTGTGTGTGTGTGTGTAATTGAGAAAGGGAGCTCCATACTTAGACTCAGATCCTAAGTAGAGACACAGCCAGGTGGAGGTGTGTGTGTATCTGTGTGTGTGCGTTCGTATGTATGCCTGTGTGACTCAACCAGGTGGAGAGGAGATTGGTGGGTATTTATGAAGGAATGTCACATTTCTGACAGGATGATTTATGACCAGTTCATGCTGCCGTTTCCCTCTTTCCCCTTTTCTCTTTCTACCCCAAATATATACACTGAACACAAATTTTAAACGCAACATTTAAATTGTTTCATGTGCTGAAATAAAATATCCCAGAAATGTTTCATACGCACTAAAAGCTTATTTCTATCAAATGTTGTGCAGAAATGTGTTTACATCCCTGTTAGTGAGCATTTCTATTTCGCCAAGATAATCCATCCACCTGACAGGTGTGGCATATCAAGAAGCTGAATAAAACAGCATGATCATTACACAGGAGCACCTTGTGCTGGGGACAATAAAAGGCCACTCTAAAATGTGGAGTTTTGTTACACAACACAATGCCACAGATTTCTCAAGTTGTGAGGGAGCATGCAATGTCCACCAGAGTTGTTGACAGATATTTTAATATTCATTTCTCTACCATAAGCCACCTCCAACGTTGTTTTAGAGAATTTGGCAGTACGTCCAACCGGCCTCAACCGCAGACGGCGTGTAGGCTGATTGCTGATGTCAACGTTGTGAGTGCCCCATGGTGGCGATGGGGTTATGGTATAGGCAGGCATAGCTAATGACAACAAATACTATTGCATTTAATCAATGGCAATTTGAAGGCACGGAGATATTGTAACGAGATCCTGGGGCCCATTGTTGTGCCATTCATCCGCCGCCATCACCTCATCTTTCAGCATGATAATGCACGACCTCATGTCGCAAGGGTTTGTACACAATTCCTGGAAAAGGAAAATGTCCCAGTTCTTCCATGGCCTGTATACTCACCAGAAATGTCACCCATTGAGCTGATGTTTATGATGCTCTGGATTGACGTGTACGACACCATGTTCCAGTTCCTGCCAATATCCAGCAACTTCACACAGCCATTGAAGAGGAGAGGGACAACATTCCACAGGCCATAATCACCAGCCTAATCAACTATGTGAAGATGTGTCGTGCTGCATGAGGCAAATGGTGGTCACAACAGATACTGACTGGTTTTCTGATCCATGCCCCTACTTTTTTTAAAGGTATCTATAACAGATGCATAACTGTTTTCCCAGTAATGTGGTATGGCAACTGCTCGGCTTCCGACAGCAAGGCACTACAGAGAGTAGTGCGTACGGCCCAGTACATCACTGGGGCCAAGCTTCCTGCCATCCAGGACCTATATACCAGGCGGTGTCAGAGGAAGGCCCTAAAAATTGTCAAAGACTCCAGCCACCCCAGTCATAGACTGTTCTCTCTGCTACCACATGGCAAGCAGTACTGGAGCGCCAAGTCTAGGTCCAAGAGGCTTCTAAACCGCTTCTACCCCCAAGCCATAAGACTCCTGAACATCTAATCAAATGGCTACCCAGACTATTTGCATTGCCCCCCCCCCCTCACGCTGCTGCTACTCTGTTATTATCTATGCATAGTCACTTTAATAACTCTACCTACATGTACATATTACCTCAACTTACCGGTACCCCCTGTATATAGCCTCACTATTGTTATTTTACTGCTGCTCTTTAATTATTTGTTTATTTTGTATTTTTCTTGACTGCATTGTTGGCTAAGGGCTTGTAAGTAAGCATTTCACTGTAACCTGTTGTATTCGGCACATGTGACTGTTACGCACACCTCTTGGAGGGAACGCAACACCCTGCTACACTCAACTCCCCGTGGAGTGAAAGAGATATGTGACTGCAGGTGTGGGTAAGGATGACAGAGAACATTACCATCTACAGGGAATTTATTTCCTTCATACGGTAATTTGGGGAAAAGGGGCTGGATGGAACCAAAGCAAAGAAAGTTAAAGAGCCCCCCTCTCCTACCTAACTAGTACCAACTGGCACACTAACCAAAATACAGGGGGTGGTCCACCCAGGTCTTACCTAGTGTGCATAGACAGAGTACACACTACGGGTATATGTATGCCCACAGGCATCTTGCCTAAGCACTCCCAAGGTCCCTTCCCCTTCCCCCCTGGGAACAAATGAAACAGAATAATACAAACTTAAAGTGAACAATTCCACTAATCAAAAACACAGTCCTTTGGCATACACAAACGTCAGCAGGACCGGCTACAAAATGCTTCACAAAAATTCAATCAGACCAACAACATAACACAGGACATACCAAGAAGCTCTCTCTTTCTAACAAAGGAACACTGGCTTTTCAAGCTGCAGAAGGAGTCGGTAATTGAAAACAGCTGTTCTCCTGACGAGAGGGCGGGGTCAGAGCGCCAATCTGCACTAGGGCCGACCAATCAGCTGCTTTGGACTTCAGGAAGCCATGTCCTGAAATACACACCAGCACATACAAACCCACAACAACACAGAAACTGGGGAACGTAACAGTGACAAATACAATTTAATTTGATTTAATGTGAAATCCATAGATCAGAGCCTCATGAATTTATTTCAATTGTCAGATTTTCTTACTTGAACTGTAACTCAGTAACATCTTTGAAATTGTTGCATGTTGCGTTTTATATTTTTGTTCAGTATATCTCTGATCAAATACAGTCTTAAAAGCTGATGACCAAGTGGAGTGGTCAGGACAAGGTCATGAATGTTTTATTCTGTTTTGTTCTCTTCCCTCCAGTCAGGCCTGTTCTAGTCTCAGGCTGTGGCTGACTGAGCTGTTCAAAGCCAGCTCTCTTAATTGCTTTTATAAGGTGCCCTTTTCACATGGGGACTTCTCTGCTCACTCACTTTCACACATAGAACTTGGTATAATTTTACTTTCTGTTAACATTATTAGCACACAACATTACAATTGTTACTGAGAGTTTGCCTGTATGCATATAAACTGCTAATAAAATGTTAGAACTACTTTGTTATGATGATTATATAATCCCGCTCCATCTCCCTTTCTCTATATCTCCCTATATTTCTCCTCATCCCCCGTCTGCATCCTTTTCTCCGTTACTCCTGATAGGTTGGGTTGAGTGGGGGGGGGGGGTTTGATCTCGTAAGTGTCCTCCGTCCTGTGGGAGGTGGTTGGCGGGGGCAGGTGAGGTGAGAGGGGCAGTATGGGTGAGGGGGGTGAGAGGGAGCTAGTGCATTAACCCAGTGCATTATTTGGCCGTTCCACTCTTCTAGCTCCATTAGGGCTGGCTTCAACACTATTAAAGGGGTCAGTGGTGTGTGTGTGTGTGTGTGTGTGTGTGTGTGTGTGTGTGTGTGTGTGTGTGTGTGTGTGTGTGTGTGTGTGTGTGTGTGTGTGTGTGTGTGTGTGTGTGTGTGTGTGTGTGTGTGTGTGTGTGTGTGTGGAAGGGGACAGTAGAGTGGTCTAGTGTCTTATTGAACAGGAAGGGGCTCGGGAAGGGGCTCTTAATTTGATTGGATTGGATGGCCAAGTTTAGAATGATATTACAGCCGCCACCCTCTTTCCTCTCGCTTTCCTCTCTCCCTCTGTCTCTTAAATCTCTATGCATCTCTCAATACATTTACATTTAAGTCATTTAGCAGACGCTCTTATCCAGAGCGACTTACAAATTGGTGCATTCACCTTATGATATCCAGTGGAACAACCACTTTACAATAGTGCATCTAACTCTTTTAAGGGGGGGGGGGGGGGGTTAGAAGGATTACTTTATCCTATCCTAGGTATTCCTTAAAGAGGTGGGGTTTCAGGTGTCTCCGGAAGGTGGTGATTGACTCCGCTGACCTGGCGTCGTGAGGGAGTTTGTTCCACCATTGGGGTGCCAGAGCAGCGAACAGTTTTGACTGGGCTGAGCGGGAACTGTACTTCCTCAGAGGTAGGGAGGCGAGCAGGCCAGAGGTGGATGAACGCAGTGCCCTTGTTTGGGTGTAGGGCCTGATCAGAGCCTGAAGGTACGGAGGTGCCGTTCCCCTCACAGCTCCGTAGGCAAGCACCATGGTCTTGTAGCGGATGCGAGCTTCAACTGGAAGCCAGTGGAGAGAGCGGAGGAGCGGGGTGACGTGAGAGAACTTGGGAAAGTTGAACACCAGACGGGCTGCGGCGTTCTGGATGAGTTGTAGGGGTTTAATGGCACAGGCAGGGAGCCCAGCCAACAGCGAGTTGCAGTAATCCAGACGGGAGATGACAAGTGCCTGGATTAGGACCTGCGCCGCTTCCTGCGTGAGGCAGGGTCTAATACACTTGGTAGGAGGTGTGTGGTACCTGTGTCATTTGTCTCAGGTGTGTGGTACCTGTGTCATTTGTCTCAGGTGTGTGGTACCTCTATCATTTGTCTCAGGTGTGTGGTACCTGTATCATTTGTCTCAGGTGTGTGGTACCTGTGTCATTTGTCTCAGGTGTGTGGTACCTGTGTCATTTGTCTCAGGTGTGTGGTACCTGTGTCATTTGTCTCAGGTGTGTGGTACCTGTCTGACTTTACTTTCCTTCTCTACTCATCTGTGTAATGCAGGAGGGTGTGTGGTTTTATTTTATAAGAGAGAAAGGATCCTGTCATCCTCTTGTTATATTTTAGTGTATTTCCCCTATCCCCTTTCTTGCTCTTTCCTCCCGATCTCTCTCTTTCTGTATCTCTCTAGCTCTTTTCTTTCTCACTCCTCCCCGTCTCCCAAATCACTCTCTTTCTTTCTTTATCTCTCTCTCTCTCTCTCTCTCTCTCTCTCTCTCTCTCTCTCTCTCTCTCTCTCTCTCTCTCTCTCTCTCTCTCTCTCTCTCTCTCTCTCTCTCTCTCTCTCTCTCTCACACTTTCTGTCTGTGGTGAAAGTCAGAAAGGTCACAGTGATGTTACAGACAGCTGTTCTCTGGGGGTGATGGGTGGGGCGGTGTGGGGGCAGGGGGAGGGAGTGGGATCTGAAGCTTGTGTTGTCATCATGGTGACCTTGTGCTTTGAGTCCCCACCATGTGGCTGTTTTTGCCGACAGACAGACAGATGACAGAAAGACCCCAGACCATCTTGCTCAGTCTGCTCCCAAATCCACCCAAAACCTGAGTGGAAGGTGATGCATTGACTTTATGATTCTGTTTTTAGTATTCAGCCAGTCAATGGAATAATACTTTTCAAAGTCTGAGAATTTAACCAGAATTTGTATTTCACCAAAGTCAGAGTTAGTATCTGACAGAAGTCCAAGGTGGTATGTAGCCAGTAGCCATGTCACCAGTCCACTAGCGTCCCCTGGTGTAGCCTAGTCAGCGTTAGTGCACTCAGTGTTACCAGAGCAGCTTCACTGTCTCTCACTTCCTCAACGCCCTTCAGGAGACCACGACTTGTCAGCCTCCTCGTTAAACCCCTGAACAATTGCGTCCGCATGTTCTCTCTTGCTCTTTCTGCCTCTCTCCTTTTCCCCCTTTTCTCCTTCTGAAACCTGGCCATCTGTCTAATTGTTCACCTCCATCGCTTTAATGCTTTTTACATGCTTTTCCCCCTCTTTCCAGGCAATAAAGTTTATTTTCTTCGCAAGACTTCAATCTGTATAGGGAGGGTAGGCAGGCTGGTGGAGGGAGGGAGGGAGGGTTAGGAGGCAGGCTGCTCACCTCCCTCTGCTAGATTTGCTCCAGTACCCCCCTTCCCCCATACCCCCTCCATTCCTCCATCTCTCTCTCTCTCTCTCTGAGGATCTTCAGACATCTTCTCTGTCACTGAGAAACAGGAGTAGATGCATTTGTCATATTTTATTCATATTGAGCATTTTAATACATGTTCCAAATTGTTTTAACAGCAATCCCGGCCGAAACCGCTATAGATCAAGTAGAAATGAGTGGTCAGGAAAAACTCCCTAGGCAGGAGCAAACCTGTCTGGAGGAAACCAGTCTCTAGTAAGGGAAGTGAGGGAGGTTTAGACCGTGTGTTTGTTGTGTGCCACTTTTACAGGGTCATTAAAGGAGCTGATCATACTCTCTCACCTGTGATTAATGCTGTGTGTAGATCATACGAAACATCCCCGATCTCCCTATAATCAGACATGTATAATGGCCATCATCACCTCCTTAACTCTGTGTAATAGCAGCCCTGTAATGGTATATCATAGCATCAAGAGCACCATTCAGATTAGATCATTCTACGCTGGCCTGGTTTTACACTTGAGTCGCAGAATTGAATATTTGTGTGTGTGTATTACGTGTGTGAATGTGTAAATTCTTATAGGGGCAGTAAATGCAATTGTAAAACTCCTGAAAAATGTACCTTAAATACGAAGGAGCTGTTAACCCTTGGCGTGTTTGGCTTGGCTGGTGGGTATTGTTCCATGTGTGTCCTTGCTGTGGTGTCCTGTACAGTTACTCTCTACAGAGACAGCTGCATGAAGGAAAGACGCTCCCTCATGACGTTCCTGGGATAGAGATGAGATGTGGGAAAAGGCTGACGGGGGAGTCGGAAGCGGAGAGCGGAACATTGAACGCTTTTTCCTGGGGTAATGTGAGCTGACAGTGCTCTCCAGGGACAAACATCGGGGGAAGTGTGTGTGTGCGCGTGCATCAGGAATAGCTGATATTCCCAATCCCAGACGGTGGAATCCCAGGAGTGGTGTTTTTCTCTGGCTTGAGGGATGAGTCTAACGGACCATTGGTCTGAGAGGAACACACGCTTCCCTGGGTGGAGGGGGGGGGGGGGGGGGGGTGATACACCACTGCTTATAACTAACTATAAGTTAACTACCTAAGACAGACCTTTTGGGGGGCATGTGCTCAAACCCAAAAAATTGCACCCCACCAAGAAATTGAGCATTTATTAAAAAAAGAGGGTAAGCAGCAGTCTTGTGAGTATAGTATATTGCAAAACTATTTTCATCTGGAATAAATGCTGCACTTAGTAACAATGACCACACAAATCCTGTCAAAATATAAGATTGTCAGAAATACTGTCGCCTGCCATTACTATAACCCAACTCCATGCGTCGCCACTAACATGTACCCTAGTGGTTTTCAAACTTTTTAGCTGGCTACCCCCAAAAAGGAGTTGTACAAAACTTGCGACCCACGCAAATGTATTGTCGCCTGTCATTACAGCCATAAATGTTGATGAATTTTCAAAAAGCAAGATAGGCTACAGAAATAAACTGCATTTTACACCTGCATTTGGAGCAAAATGAATTCATGTTAGCATTCAACATCAACTAGCGGTATATCATGTCACTTCTCTGGAGTCCAGAGCGAGCTAAATCATACAGTCTATTTGTAGCAGAGGTTGCAGGATCGGAGGGCTGCCTGCTTGCAGAGTGCCTGTTGCCAGCCGTTGTAGCCTTGTTCTTCCTTACCAATATTGTGATACATTCAGAATATGTCACTTCATCCTATAGTGTTGAAGGCAGTGCCATCAGCTGCTTTTCTTTAGACATATAGCCAGTAGCCACCCAAACTAGGTCTATCTGAAATAGGAAAATGATCAATCAAATTGCCAGGTACCCTGTTGTTGTTCTGGGAAAGATGCCTCCATAGTAGATTTCTAAACTGTGTTTTATATGGATCATATAAATGTAGGACTGCTCTGTTTTCGTCAGGCAAAGCTGGAGGAAGTGAAACAAGTTCTGTCTGGTCACTCATCTGGATATGTGCGCCAACGCTGATGACTGGTCATTGGTCAACAGTCAAGACACGCAACTTTTTGGTTCTGAAGCGTAGATGAGAATTCAACGACAACTTGCGGGCAGTGGGTTCAGAACAACAACCAGAAAAAAAATGTATGCAAAAAAAATCTACCACCACCGAAAAGGCCACTTTGAAGACTGGAAGGGGAAAGGGGCATGTGCTCTGCACAGGTGTAGCCCTATCTGTGCACGTTGTGCCAAATCAATTATCTCCAGCTCACGGAACCAGCTATGCATTTGGTTTGCTAACTTTGGTAGCTAAGTGGCTAACTTGCAAGATCAAGCTTCTTGGTTACAGCAGAGACAATCAATCCCTCCTGGATCGTTTTGAAAGATATATAACGACCCTTGTGTGCACTGTCTGTAATAACGTATACCCCGGTATGGTACCAGAACGGTATGAAGGTATGGAAATCTGAATAACCCTACTTGTATGTTATATGGAGAGCAGAGGTCCTGAGTTAAAACACTGAGAACAAACGCGTGACTGCTGTGAGGGGACAGGGCTGAGGACTGGGTTCTATACCTGGTCATGATAATACATCTCTGACAGGATCAGCTGTGTATGTAGACTGAATCCAGTCTGATAGAGTAGATGATGAGTAGTCTGTATTCAGTGTGTAAATGCAGCTATGTATTCAGCTCTACAGTAATCTATCTTTCACCGCTTAATCTCCTCTCCACTCTCCTCCTCTCCTGTCTACCGGCATATGGTGTGTGATGAACTACACATGCACGCACACTCTGGCAGCAGACAGACAGAACCGGCAGTACCATGTGAACCCGAGACGACATCCTGAGACATAATAGTGTCTGTCTGCTGTAGTTGGGCTGTGCTCATGATGTCTCATCAGATCTGCAGACATCTGCACACTGTCTGGTCTACCTCAACATCAGCTGATGTCAATCTAAAAGTCTGCTTCTGATTTATGGGAGTCAGCCCAGGAGCTAGTGTGTGTGTATGTGTGTGACGGATTCTCAATATGCCGTGGAGTCATGATGAGGATGGCCATGATGATGTGTTGTGTTTGTTCTCTTTGCAGCACAAGGCCAGGGTGGAGGCCATGAGGTTGGACCTGGCCTCTCTCCGCAGTGTCAGAGTTCGCTGACTCATTCAAGGCCAAGAAACTGTACACAACTCTCCACCCCCTCTCACTGTAAACCTGTCTGTCCCATTCTCCATCTCTGTGGTTGTTTTTGTTTATTCCAATACAAATCAGTTATACTGTAGCAATATCATCGCCCCAGGGGTCTTCAAAAACAGAAAGCAGCCTGATCGTCTGGTTTGGACCGCTAAGAAAATAAATCCATACTTAGGTTTTGATTAAATAAGATCATTAGTGTTTTTTTCAGAGCAGTTAACTCCCTCATGCTTGATATAGTATAGTACATGCCCAGATGAGTTAGACATAATGAAGTCTGTCATTTGATGAGGTCTGTGCATATCAGTCATTATTCTCCTACCTTTAGTGGTTTATCTCCCCCGATGTTGCTGTCGTTACACACACGCACACACACAGTCTCCGTTGCCCTAATAACACTTTAATTTGGCTTATTCCCTCTGCTCTCAGTGCTGTCTGTCTGTCTGTCTGTCTGTCTGTCTGTCTGTCTGTCTGTCTGTCTGTCTGTCTGTCTGTCTGTCTGTCTGTCTGTCTGTCTGTCTGTCTGTCTGTCTGTCTGTCTGTCTGTCTGTCTGTTTGTGTCAGAGGAGATTAGAAAAGGATAAGTGAAAACGGAGGATGTGTAACCTGAGCTACCCACAATGCAAGGCTATTTGAGACCGAGCCACAGTTGGTATTAGTTTGAGTCACCTACTCTCACACACTGTCACACCGACAGTCACACAGGACATCCTGACCATGGGCCTCTGTCGGACACCATATGGGCACGTACGTCCATGCGATGTGTGTGGATGACATTGCTCCACAAGAGACTTTGTAACACTTATTCTGTGGTGGTCAGCGTTCAGGGCGTGTGTGTCGTCACTCTGTTGCAGTCTTGGGGTCACGTTCTGTTCTTGCAGCCATGCTCATATTCTGTGTGTGTGTCTGTGTGTGTTTACGTTTGTGCACAGGGTGTATTGCTGGTCCTAGGGGAGTTTTAGGGCTGTCATTGCCCCTGGCTGCCCTGGGGCAGGGTATGGCCACCGAGGCCATGTGACTTGGGCTGCATCCAAACCCTTCCACAGCCTCCCCTTACCCCCTTATCCCCTGCCCACCTCCAGTCTCCTCAGACGCCCTCCTTATACTCCATCCCCAGCAACTCCTCCAACCCACCAAGCCGGTGTCTCCTTTTCCACACACCACATGCCCCCCCCCCCTCCACTTAACCCTTGCCAAAGCACCCCCCTGCTTCCCCAGCTCTCCTGCACCCACAGCCTCTCCTGAAGTGAAGGAATGGGGACCAGACCAGGAGTAGTAGTGAGTGACCTGTCCTTTGCTCTGTGATCAGAGTGTGATGGTGCTTAATGGTAGAGGCAGATTAACCCATAAGTCAGGAGATGTCTGGGACCAGTGATCCATACTGAGAGAGAACCCGTCCCTTTCTCTTCCCTTTTCTCTTTCTTTCTCCTTCTCTTCATACCTCACTCTATTTCCCTCTATGTAGCCCTTTTCTCCATCTCTTTTCTCTCTATATCTTTCTCTCTCCCTCTCCCCATCTCTATGTCTTACAATCTCTCCCTCCCTGTACTCCTTCTTTCTCCCCTCCTCTCGTCCTTTCTCTTTGTACTCCCCCCTCTCTCCCTCAATCCTCCTCTTTTTCTTACCTCTCTCCCTCCATGTTTTTGGCCAGGCTGTATTTCTTCATTATGGGTGGTGGTGGGGGTAGTGGGGGAGTCCCTTTGGGACGTCAGAGTACATTAATTCTCATCAGAACAGGAGAGCAGAGGGGAGCGGAGTGAAGCAAATTGGAGGGTAGAGGAGAGAGAAGAGGAGAGGCTGTGAATGGCACAGTGCAGCTTTCTGAATGTACCAACTCTATAACAGAATGCATGTCTTCAGGCACAAAACATATACAGTGGCTTGCGAAAGTATTCACCCCCTTGGCATTTTTCAAATGTTGTTGCATTACAACCTGGAATTTAAATAGATTTTTTGGGGGAGGGTTATGTCATTAGATTTATACAACATGCCCACCATTTTGAAGATGCAACATATTTTTTCTTGTGAAACAAACAAGAAATAAGACAAAAAAAACTGTAAACTTGAGTGTGCATAACTATTCACCCCCCTAAAGTCAATACTTTGTAGAGCCACCTTTTGCAGCAATTACGGCTGCAAGTCTCTTGGGGTATGTCTCTATAAGCTTGCCACATCTAGCCACTGGGATTTTTGCCCATTCTTCAAGACAAAACCTTTCCAGCTCCTTCAAGTTGAATGTGTTCCGCTGGTGTACAGCAATCTTTAAGTCATACCACAGATTCTCAAATGGATTGAGGTCTGGGCTTTGACCAGGCCATTCCAAGACATTTAAATGTTTCCCCTTAAACCTCTCGAGTGTTGCTTTAGCAGTATGCTTAGGGTCATTGTCCTGCTGGAAGGTGAACCTCTGTCCCAATCTCAAATCTCTGGAAGACTGAAACAGGTTTCCCTCAAGAATTTCCCTGTATTTAGCCCCATCCATCATTTCTTCAATTCTGACCAGTTTCCCAGTCCCTGCCGGTGAAAAACATCCCCACAGCATGATGCTGCCACCAACATGCTTCACTGTGGGCATGGTGTTCTCGGGGTGATGAGAGGTGTTGTGTTTGCGCCAGACATAGCGTTTTCCTTGATGGCCAAAAAGCTAAATTTTAGTCTCATCTGACCAGTGTACCTTCTTCCATATGTTTGGGGAGTATCCCACATGCCTTTTGGCAAACACCAAAAGTGTTTGCTTATTTCTTTCTTTAAGCAATGGCTTTTTTTCTGGCCACTCTTCCGTAAAACCCAGCTCTGTGGAGTGTACGGCTTAAAGTGGTCCTATGGACAGATATTCCAATCTCCGCTGTGGAGCTATGCAGCTCCTTCAGGGTTATCTTTGATCTCTTTGTTGCATCTCTGATTAATGCCCTCTTTGCCTGGTCCGTGAGTTTTGGTGGGCGGCCATCTCTTGGCAGGTTTGTTCTGGTGCCATATTCTTTCAATTTTTTAAATAATGGATTTAATGGTGCTCCGTGGGATGTTCAAAGTTTCCGATATTTTTTTATAACCCAACCCTGGTCTGTACTTCTCCACAACTTTGTCCCTGACCTGTTTGGAGAGCTCCTTGGCCTTCATACTGCTGCTTGCTTGGTAGTGCCCCTTCTTAAGTGGTGTTGCAGACTCTGGGGCCTTTCAGAACAGGTGTATATATATACTGAGATCATGTGACAGATCATGTGACACTTAGATTGCACACAGGTGGACTTTGTTTAACTAATTATGTGATTTCTGAAAGTATTTGGTTGCACCAGATCTTATTTAGGGGCTTCATAGCAAAGGGGTGAATACATATGCAGGCAACACTTTTCCATTAAATATTTTATATATTTTATATATTGATACGCCATCCCGTCTGGATTGGCCTTAGTGGGACTATCATTTGTTTTTCCAACAAGACAATGACCCAACACACCTCCAGGCTGTGTAAGGGCTATTTTACCAAGGAGGAGAGTGATGGAGTGCTGCATCAGATGACCTGGCCTCCACAATCCCCCGACCTCCACCAAATTGAGATGGTTTGGGATGAGTCGGACCGCAGAGTGAAGGAAAAGCAGCCAACAAGTGCTCAGCATATGTGGGAACTCCTTCAAGACTGTTGAAAAAACATTCCAGGTGAAGCTGGTTGAGAGAATGCCAAGAGTGTGCAACGCTGTCATCAAGGCAAAGGGTGGCTGTTTGAAGAATCTCAAATATAAAATATATTTTGATTTGTTAAACACTTTTTTGGTTAGTACTTGATTCCATGTGTGTTATTTCATAGTTTTGATGTCTTCACTATTATTCTACAATGTAGAATTTTTTTAAAAAATAAAGAAAAACCCTTGAATGAGGAGGTGTACTAAAACATTTGACTGGTAGTGTACAGCACATTCAGGCTTTTTCGAATTGAAGGATAATTAACACAGATAGACGAAAGTTACATTATTTCGTTTTTTTCCTTTTTTATTGGTACATTTTTTGGGGATGCCTTGTTGCCCTTTGTATCCATGAGTACATGCCACTGACAAACACACATATGCACACACACACAATACACTCTAGTGTTGCATGGTACACCAAAACGTCTGTACTTTTTTGATACTAGAACATGAAAAACGGTTCGGTACTAGGACTTTTGTTACTTTCTGAATTATTTGTCTCACGGATCAAGTCTGTCTATCATCGCATCTGATGTCCCCTGTGCCGGCTCAACTTAGCCTTAGCCTTGGCAGCATCATGTTAGCTCCCCACTCATGCTGTCCCAAATGGAAGGGATTGTTTGTCATCTGTAGCCCCATGAAATCAGCCAGAATTAGCTCAATAACTCAGTGCATTCACACACTCCTATTGAATATACCTTCACCTGTATATAGTGAGTAGGCCTAGGCTCCATCTTGATTTACCATGTTTATCAATAGATTTACCATTCAAATAAATTATTAACATTATATTGTTATGTAGTTAGATGGGTATAAACAAAGTCAAAGTGATTCTATGATTTATTTAATTGATTCATTAAGTTGTACATGGCTGTTTCTGAAAAATATTGATGTAAAAAAATCCAACGAGTTAAAGTTCAAGTAACATTCTGAGACTTCGGTTAATACTGTAAAACCTAAATTAATAGCCCGGGCGTTTATTTGCTTAAATCACTGAACACAACAGGGGCTTATTAGAAACAGGCTTCTATTTCAGCCAGGGGTCTATTTCCTTAATGCACATAGCTTTTGCTCATTTGCATGTTTAATTGTTTAATTCCAGCATTCACTTACAGCATTTTAATCAATTTCTTCATTTCGTGCACTAATGTGTTATCATATACACATTGTGTCACCTTTATTTTGTCTTAGTATGCCGAAAAATAATTCTAAATAAAATAATCCTTGACAATAAATATTCTATGCTGTCTGTGTATTTTCTGTAACCTTACTTTCGCCAGTAGAGGGTGATCTGCCATTTCTAGGGTTCTGTACTCCCAAAGTTGTTGACTATTTTTTGTGCTTGCCTGTTAGCTAGCAGTTCTCAGTTGTTAGCAGCCAATGGCTAGCAGTTTCTTACTGGCGATAAAAATGTATGATTAGCATAATTTTTTTGAGTCATTACTGAATTATTTAATGTAACAAATCAAACATTAAACCTCGTAAACAGTTCATGGTAATTAATGGTAACCTCATAAACAATTCATTTAGACCCAGTGTTTATTTGAAACAGGCGTTTATTTCCTGAAATAAGTGCCAGTGCCCAGCTATTAAAAGGGACAGGCGGCTATTTGAGACTGCGTTTAATTGAAGTTTTACTGTATGCCTTTTTTGCCGTGGTATCATTTTGGTATAATTTTTGTATTGAGAATTGTGATGGTATCGAGAATCGGGATACTAAACCTAGTATCTGTATCAAAGTCAAAATTCTGGTGTCGTGACCACTTATACACACATTTCAACCGGTTTGTTCCAGTTCCTGTACCAGATCCTGTCCCGGTATTGCCAATAAAGACCTAATGACCATTGGACAGAGCCTAGCTGCACCCACAGCCAATCACCTCCTTCAGGCAGGTTATCTTAGAGGTCAGAGGACAGGCCAGAGGGGGCTAGTTACAATAAACAATTCACTCATCTCTCCCTCTTTGGTACTTAACACCGCCACTTGAGGGGGTGATAGCATTTAGGGCCAGCAGTAGGCCCATTAAAGACCTTCATTAGGGCTGTGGTTATGAAGATGAGACCCTGGGCTAGGAACTGCTCTTCTGAGGATGAGGGGCCCTGACCACTAAGAGATACACAATAAGGACCAGTGGCTATAAAGTGAGAGGCACTGGAAGGGTTTGGCTCCAGCCCAAGTCACATGTTCTGGATACCTAACGAGACTATGTCAGAGAGTGGATAAATCACCTCTACCCTCTGTTCTATTGGCGAACATGGAGAATCACTGGAGAATAAACTGTATGAGCTCGATTCGAATACTATCCTGTCAATGTGATCTGAAGAACTGTAATATCCTATGTTTCTCTGAGTCGTGCTGAACAAGGACATGATAAATATAAATCTAGCTGGATTTTCTATACATCGGCAGGACAGAATGGCTGCATCGGGCAAACTCCGGGGGGGTATGTCTCTTTGTTAACAACAACTGGTGCGTCTCAAGATTATTCTTGCCTGAGTTAGAATACCTCATGATAAGTTGTAGACCACACTATTTACCAAGAGTTTTCATCTATATTTTTCGTAGCTCTATATTTACACCACAAACCAATGTTGGCACTAAGTCCGCACTCAAAGAGCTGTATATTGCCATAAGCAAACAAGAAAATGCTCACCCAGAAGCAGTGTTCCTAGTGGCTGGTGACTTCACTGCCCCCCCCCCCCCCAAAAATAATTCTGGGGCTACCTCTCGTGCACGTTTTCCTCGAGCCAACTCCTCGTAGCGTCGCCGCTCCGCTTTATCTGCCTCCAGCTCCTCTTTAGGATGGCGATACTCTCCCGGCTGTGCCCAGGGTCCCTTGCCGTCCAAGATTTCCTCCCATGTCCAGGAGTCCATTCCACCACGCTGCTTGGTCCTTTGGTGGTGGGTAGTTCTGTAATGATCGTCCTGGAATGAAGGTGACCAAAACGCAGCGTCGTAAGTGTTCATTATAATTGAATAAATAACCTGAACACTGAAACAACAAAAACAACAAAGAGAGTGAACAAAACGAAACAGTTCTGTCTGGTGCAACAACACAAAACAGATAACTACCCACAACTACCCACAACAAACAGGTGGAAAAAGGCTACCTAAGTATGGTTCTCAATCAGAGACAACGATAGACAGCTGCCTCTGATTGAGAACCACACCCGGCCAAACACACAGAAAAGAAAACATAGAACACCAGACATAGAATGCCCACCCCAACTCACGCCCTGACCAAACCAAAATAGAGACATAAAAAGGATCTCTAAGGTCAGGGCGTGACACTCTTGGTAAAAAGGGTCGTTCTGTCATGCTGACAAGCTCTCTGACCTCACTCGGGGCGTGGCTAGTTACTGTGCAAAGGATTTCAAAAACGATTATCTCATTAGAAAACTAAAATCACATTCATATCTTAAAATACTTTCATCATTTTTCACATTGTATTCACATCATATTGGATGAAAACTTGACAGATTAAGGGGTATCTTTTCCAAGTTACATTCATTTTCTACTTCTCCCCGCTGACAATTTCCCAAATCCCCTATGTTAGAATTATTGTTCCGTTATCCACTTTTGGACGTTAGCGTTTCGGGCGGGCAAAAGTGTCTGAAAAAAGATATTCCTTTGGTTGCTACTAAAGAGCAGAGAGCGAGTTCTCTCCTGCTTAAATTTACGACAGAGTGTGTACAGTCGACCATCCAGTAGCTCCCCCTCTCTCCCATCCGATTTGCATACCGCCCTAACAGATCCACAGATGACGCAATCTCTATTGTACTCCTTTCCCCCCTCTGTCAGAGAGAGAGAGAGGCCTGGTTACTGTCACCCACCCATCTGATCTGACCCAGTCTGATCCCCACAGGACAGTCATGACACTGTCTAAATGATTATCGCCCCGTAGAACTTACATCTGTAGCCATGAAATCCTTTGAAAGGCTGGTCATGGCTCACAACAACACCATCATCCCAGACACCCTGGATCCACTCAGATTTGCATAGCGCCATAACAGATCCACAGATGACGCAATCTCCATTGTACTCCACACTGCCCTTTCCCACCTGGACAAAAGGAACACCTACGTGAGAATGCTGTTCTAATGTAAGCATTTCACGATATGGTCTACACTTGTTGTATTCGGCGCATGTGACGAATAAAGTTTGATTTGTTCATTGACTACAGCTCAGCGTTCAACACCATTGTGCCCTCCAAGCTCATCACTAAGCTAAGGACCCTGGGATTAAACACCTGCATCTGAATCTGAATCCTGGACTCCCTGAATGGCTGCCCCCAGGTGGTGAGGGTAGGCAACAAATCATTCGCCATATTGACCCTCAACACGGGGGCCCCTCAGTGGTACCTGCTTAGTCCCCTCATATGCTCCCTGTTTACCCACGACTGCGTGAGTGCGCACGACTCACCATCATTAAGTTTGCAGACGACAACACCTCTTCCCCCTCAGGAGGCTGAAAAGATTCAGCATGGGCCCTCAGATCCTCAAAAAGTTCTACAGCTGCACCATTGAGAGAATCTTGACTGGCTGCATCACTGCTTGGTATGGCAACTGTTTGGCATCTGACCGCAAGGCAGATGCCAAATGGCCCAGGCAGATGCGTATGGCCCAGTACATCACTGGGTCCGAGCTCTCTGCCATCCAGGACCTCTATACCAGGTGGTGTCAGAGGAATGCCCTAAACATTGTCAAAGACTCCAGACACCCAAGTCATAGACTGTTCTCTCTGCAACAGCACGGCAAGCGGAACCGATGCACCAAGTATGGAACCAACAGGAGCCTGAACGTCATCTACCCCCAAGCTATAAGACTTCAAAATAGTTAACCAATAGCTACCCGGAATATCTGCAATAACCTTTTTTGTACTAATATCTCTTTTGACTCATCACATGTGCAGCTGTTACTGTTTATTATCTATCCCGTTGCCTAGTCACTTTATCCCTACCTATATGTACAGTACCAGTCAAAAGTTTGGACACACTTACTCATTCAAGATGTTTTCTTTATTTTTACTATTTCCTACATTGTAAAATAATAGTGAAGACATCAAAACTATGAAATAACACATATGGAATCATGTAGTAACCAAAAAAGTGTTAAACAAATCAAAATATATTTTAGATTTTTGATTCTTCAAAGTATCCACCCTTTGACTTGATGACAGCTTTGCACACTCTTGGCATTCTCTCAACCAGCTTAAACTGGAATGCTTTTCCAACAGTCTTGAAGGAGTTCCCACATATGTTGAGCACTTGTTGGCTGCTTTTCCTTCACTCGGTGGTCCAACTCATCCCAAACCATCTCAATTTGGTTGAGTTTGGGGGATTGTGGAGGCCAGGTCATCTGATGCAGCATTCCATCACTCTCCTTCTTAGTCAAATAGCCCTTAGACAGCCTGGAGGTGTGTTGGTTCATTTTCCTGTTGAAAAACGGGAAAATGGTGGGATGGCGTATTGCTGCAGAATGCTGTGGTAGCCATGCTGGTTAAGTGTGCCTTGAATTTTAAATAAATCACAGACAGTATCACCAGCAAAGCACCCCCACACCATCACACCTCCTCCTCCATACTTCACGGTGGGAACCACACTTGCGGAGATCATCCGTTCACCTACTCTGCGTCTCACAAAGACACGGCGGTTGGAACCAAAAACCTCAAATTTGGCCAAATTTCCACCAGTCTAATGTCTGTTGCTCGTGTTTCTTGGCTCAAGCAAGTCTCTTCTTCTTATTGGTTTCCTTTAGTAGTGGTTTCATTGCAGCAATTTGACCATTAAGGCCTGATTCACGCAGTCTCCTCTGGACAGTTGATGTTGAGATGTCTGTTACTTGAACTCTGAAGTATTTATTTGGGCTGCAATCTGAACGTATCCTCTGCAGCAGAGGTAACTCTGGACAACCTTTCCTGTGGCGGTCCTCATGAGAGCCAGTTTCATCATAGTGCTTCATGGTTTTTGCGACTGCACTTGAAGAAACTTTCAAAGTTCTTGAAATTTTCCGGATTGACTGACTGTCATGTCTTAAAGTAATGATGGAATGTAATTTATCTTTGCTTATTTGAGCTGTTTTTGCCATAATATGGACTTTTACCAAAGAGGGTTGTCTTCTGTATACCACTCCTACCTTGTCACAACACAACTGATTGGCTGAAATGCATTAAAAAGGAAAGGAATTCCACAAATTAACTTTTAAGAAGGCACATCTGTTAATTAAATTGCATTCCAGGTGTCTACCTCTTGAAGCTGGTTGAGAGAATGCCAAGAGTGTGCAAAGCTGTCATCAAGGCAAAGGGTGGCTACTTTGAAGAATCTGAAATAAAAAAACATTTGGATTTGTTTAACACTTTTTTGGTTACTTCATGATTCCATATTCTACAATGTAGATTCTACAATGTAGAAAATAGTAAAAATAAAGAAAAACCCTTGAATGAGTAGGTGTGTCCAAACTTTTGACTGGTACTGTACATAAGTACCTCAATTACCTCAATCATTATGTCAATCATAAATTACCTCAATCATAAATTCGGTATTGACTTGTACCTTGTGTATATAGCCAAGTTATCCTTACTCATTGAGTATTGTATTTGTATTGATTAAGGATCCCTATTAGCCACGGCAGCAGACACTCTTTCTGGGGCCCAGCAACATTAAGGCAGTTATGTACAATTAAAAATATTACATGACATTACATTTCATAACACATTTCACAACACATTAAGTGTGTATTAATTCCTTGTTATTTTGTTCTACTTATTCCTTGTTATTATCTTTTATATTTTCCGACAATTTTTCTTTTTTTTCTCTGCATTGTTGGGAATGCATTTCACTGTTAGTCTACACCTGTTGTTTACGAAGCATGTGACAAATACAATTTGATTTGAACAGTTAAGACAGGAAAACTGTCTTTCCAAGGTGACTGTGGAGTTCCCAGGCTGCAGCAGCAGCAGTCAGAGCCAATGTTTCCTGGCTGTGGTGATACAGAGGAACAGAGGCCAGGGCTCTGAACTTCATGCTTTATTAAACAGAGAGGAACACTGCCTTCTTAGTTACCACCAACCTGTTCTCTGGCTCTGTTATAAAAGTTTGAATTTAAGGCTTGACTTCCAAGGCAGCGACGCTGGTTACATTTCAGGCAGTGGATTTGGAGTTTAATCTAAAGATGACTTCTTCATTTGTGTTGAAAAACTCTGGGTTCATAATTTTCTAAGGAAAGTACAGTATGTAGTATTTATGAAGTGTATGATTTGCATACGTAGGCATTCGGTAGTTAGTGTGGAGTGAGTGTGACTCTCAGTAATGAACCCTGTGTGCGTGCATGTATGTGTGCGTGTGTGTTTGGAGGCCTGAAGGTGAACGTTCACTCCAGTCCTATCTAACAGCGTTATGGGGAAGACTCATTAGAGCCAGGGATAACAATTCACACATTAATTTTCCAGCATCCAGTTTTTAATTAATCCAGCAGGCAGTCTTAAACACAGGGTACACAAACTGCCCTGGGCCTCATAATGAATTCTAATGGAAGAAATAAAAAATTGGTGGGGTGTGTTTGGATTGTTCGACTGTGTTACTGTGGTTTCGAGCTCGCTGGAGCGACGCTGTCACCGACAAGGATCTCTCACCGCTCAGGCCGACACGGCAATCTTCACTTGCTCACACAGCACACACACAAGAAGGGGAGGCCCGAAAGACACATTCCCAGATGCGATGTGTATGTGTATATGGTGAGTTTGATTGTATGGAAGTGTGTGAGTGTATGTGTGAGTATGTATTATAATTTTTCTCTCTCTCTGAGGTTGATATGATGACTATTCAAGGTGTTGGTTGTTTCTGTTGGCTGGTGTCGAAATGTATTCATTATCTATCAGTCAGACCATGGGCGAGTAAGAGAGGAAGCCCTCTATACCGTATCACTAATACTGTATAGAGGGTCACTAATATCCTGTCAGATCACTAATACCCTGTCTCTGTCTTGTCTCTGTCTTGGCCTACTGAGGCCGAGCAGCTGCACACAGAAATAGCACCCCTCTCTCCTTCCCTCCTTTCCTTCCCTCCTCTCTTTCCCTCTCTGCTCCTTTCCCTCTCCACCACTGTTCTCTTTTCCCTAGATCTCTGGTTACAGTATGGAGAATAGGCCCAGTGCCTATATCTTGTAATTCTGGCCCTCAATGTATCATTGTTCTGTATGTCCCTCTCCTCTCCCCGTAAGCCACTCCACATCCTGATATGTAACGCAGCAGTGTGTACCCAGCCCTGGCATCTGACGGAGGATGGCCTGGCAGATCTGCCACCAAGGTCACTTCCTGTTGGTGCAGTGTCTACAGGAAGTGCTGCGATGCTCTGCCCCAGCCCGTGTGGTGGTGGTGTCCTCTGAGTCACACAGGTCCGTATTCACTGACTAAAAAAATATTATTTATAACCAGGGGTTGGAACTGGTTCAGGGAACAGAACCAGGAACGACAGTCATATATACTGTTCTAGAACAGAACCGCTATTTTAAAAGCATAGGAACCGGTTAATAATGTTATTTTACGTTCTGGACATTTTTTTCAGTCCCCACAAAAAACGCAACAAAGCACCTATGTCACTCAGAAACTTATTCCAGTACCTGCCTGCCAGCTGAAAATCTCTGCCAGTGTGTGCGGTGTGTCGGTTACCTGTGATTCAGGATTCAGGAATTAGGGACAGATTTTTAATTAGAGAAGAATGGATTAACCTTTTCAATGCTAGTTAAGGATACTGTAGTTATCAAGTTTCACGTTCGATTTATTAACTACAAAAAGGTAAGACGTGTTTTTATTTCTGGTGCCACTCTGCACACAAGGTTGTTAGCTAGCTAGCTAGCTCTGGTCCAACATTAAGCAAACTCTCAGACGTTCAAAGACATTCAAAGTTCCTCCATAAAAGCCGCACCTCCATAGGTATTCTGTGGGCCTAATTAGGATAATGCATGTCATAAAAAGATGCCCAGCGCATTAAGCCAAGCCTTCTCCTCCACCCTCTCTCGCTTTCTCCCCACCTGCAAAATTTCAGTCACATCTCGCGCCCTACACTTGTCTGTCCATCGCGCATGTAAACAACTAGGCTATAGCTTGCCCGCTCCATAGCAAGCTGCTCTATCCGCACTGATTGGTAAAGTAATCGATATCAGAGGTTTAAAAAGGAACAGAAAGGAACGTTAAAAACTAGGCTGGGGCGATACTCCGGTATACGGTATAAACTGTATATTACAGATTCGTCCACAAAGACCAGGGAGGTTTTCCAATGTCTCACAAAGAAGGGCACCTATTGGAAGATGGGTAAAAAATTAATTAAAATGGACATTGAATATCCCTTTGAGCTTCATCCCAGAGATGAAGGAAACCGCTCAGGGATTTCACCTTGAGGCAAATGGTGACTAAAACAGTTAAAACGTTTAATGGCTGTGATATGA
Organism: Salvelinus alpinus; assembly: GCF_045679555.1. NCBI lineage: Eukaryota > Metazoa > Chordata > Actinopteri > Salmoniformes > Salmonidae > Salvelinus > Salvelinus alpinus. The sequence goes on along the minus strand of NC_092100.1, from coordinate 37,652,988 downwards.
GAAAATTAAGGGTTGATCAACAACATTGTAGTTACCCCACAATACTAACTTAAATGGCAGGGTGAAAAGAATGAAGCCTGTACAGAATATATATAATATAATATTCCAAAACATGCATCCTGTTTGGAACAAGGCACTTAAGTAATACTGCAAAAAAAATGGCAAAGAAATTAACTTTTTTTCCTGAATACAAGGTGTTATGTTCGGGAAAATCCAATACAACACATTGCTGAGTACCACTCTTTATATTTTCAAGCATGGAGGTGGCTGCATCATGTTTTGGGTATGCTTGTGATCGGCAAGGACTAGGGAGTTCTTTTAGGATAAATCATGTTATGGATATGCTGGTCATCGGCAAGGACTAGGGAGTTTTTTAGGATAAAAAGAAACGTCTATAAGCACTGGCAAAGTCCTAGAGAAAAACCTGTCTGCTTTCCAACAGCAGGACAATAACCTTAAAAAAGGTCAAATCTACGCTGGAGTTGCTTACCAAGACCAAATTGAATGTTCCTGAGTGGCCTAGTTTAAGTTTTGACTTACACTATCGGTCAAAAGTTTTAGAACACCTACTCATTCAAGGGTTTTTCTTTATTTTTAATATTTTCTACATTGTAGAATAATAGTCAAGACATCAAAGCTATGAAATAACACATGTAGTATCCAAAAAAGTGTTAAACAAATCAAAATATATTTGAACATCTTCAAATAGCCACCCTTTGCCTTGATGACAGCTTTGCACACTCTTGGCATTCTCTCAGCCAGCTTCATTAGTTAGTCACCTGGAATGCATTTCATTTAACAGGTGTGCCTTCTTAAAAGTTAATTTGTGGAATGTCTTTCCTTCTTAATGTGTTTGAGCCAATCAGTTATGTTGTGACAAGGTAGGGTTGGTATATAGATGATAGCCCTATTTGGTAAAAGACCAAGTCCATACTATGGCAAAAACAGCTCAAATAAGCAAAGAGAAACAACAGTCCATCATCACTTTAAGACATGAAGGTCAGTCAATATGGAACATTTCAAGAACTTTTACATTTTCTTCAAGTGCAGTCACAAAAACCATCAAGCACTATGATGAAACTGGCTCTCATGAGGACCGCCACTGGAATGGAAGACCCAGAGTTACCTCTGCTGCAGAGATAAGTTCATTAGAGTTACCAGCCTCAGAAATTGCAGCCCAAATAAATGCTTCACAGTGTTCAAGTAACAGACACATCTCAACATCAACTGTTCAGAGGAGACTGCGTGAATCAGACCTTCATGGTCGAATTGCTGCAACGAAACCACTACTAAAGGACACCAATAAGAAGAAGATGCTTGGTTCAAGAAACACGATCAATGGACATTAGACCAAATTGGATATTTTTGGTTCCAACCGCCGAGTCTTTGAGAGACGCGGTGTGGGGGAAAGGATGATCTCTGCATGTGTATTTCCCACCATAAAGCATGGAAGAGGAGGTGTTATGGTGTGGGGGTGCTTTGCTGGTGACACTGTGTGTGATTATTTAGATTTCGAGGCACACTTAACCAGCATGGCTACCACAACATTCTGCAGTGATACGGAATCCCATCTGGTTTGAACTTAGTGGGACTATCCTTTGTTTTTCAACAGGACAATGACCCAACACATCTCCAGGCTGGTTAAGGGCTATTTGACCAAGAAGGAGAGTGATGGAGTGCTGCATCAGATGACCTGGCCTCCACAATCCCCCTACCTTGTCCAAATTGAGATGGTTTGGGATGAGTCGGACCGCAGAGTGAAGGAAAAGCAGCTAACAAGTGCTCAGCATATGTGGGAACTCCTTCAAGACTTTTGGAAAAGCATTCCAGATGAAGCTGGTTGAGAGAATGCCAAGAGTGTGCAAAGCTGTCATCAAGGGAAAGGGTGGCTATTTGAAGAATCTCAAATATGAAATATATTTTGATTTGTTAAACACTTTTTTGGTTACTACATGATTCCATATGTGTTATTCCATAGTTTTGATGTCTTCACTATTTTTCAACAATGTATAAAATAGTAAAAATAAAGAAAAACCCTTGAATGAGTAGGTGTTCAAAAAATGGACCTGTAGTGTAAATCAGCTTAAAAATGTATGGGAAGACTTGAAAATGGCTGTCTAATAAACAGTCAACTTGACAGCTTTTAAGAATTCTAAAAGGAATAATAGGCAAATATTGTACAATACAGGTGTGGAAAGCTCTTAGAGAATACATTTGAAAACATTTCTAAAAACATGTTTTCCCATTATTATTATGTGGTATTGCATGTAGATGGGTGAGAAAGACATATATTTCATCCATTTTGAATTCAGGCTGTAACACAACAAAATGTGGAATAAGTCAAGGGGTATATATACTTTCTAAAGGCACTGTACATCTCCTTTTATCATCAATGTGTATAACATGTCCAGGCCTTCCTCTCTGACCCCCTGACTCTAACTCTCCCTCGCTCTCTCCTCTCTCTCGCTCTCTCTCGGTCTCTCTCTTGTCTTTATCAAGCATGTCCGTATGTGTACGGTGATCCCCGGCTGCTACAGTATGCTGTCCCGTGTGTATCCGAGGCAGTCAGTGTGCATGGGACACATTGATCCTGGCTACAGTCAGTCAGTCAGCTAGTCAGCCAATCACAATGATTGATTAGCCCCTAGCTCAGAGGGACTGGACGTATAGGCAGAGTTATTCTTGCAGATCAAACAGCAGTCATAGTACAGCCCTGCTCTGCTAGACATAATGTAGTGTAGTAGAGGCTGACGTGCATGAGAGGAGAGCAGTAGACTCATTGACAAGAGGTCAGCCCCCATACACTGACAGGGAGTGAGGAGAGTGAAGTGTGATTTGAAAGAAAAAAGTGAAAACGAAACCATATGATTGATACAGGGCCTATGAAGTTACAATTAGACCAGGCACTTTCCTCTCGAACCTGTTCCTCCTCTTTCCATCCCTCTGATTTCCCCTTCTCCTCCTCTTTTCGCTCCCCTTCTACCTATTTCCCCATATCTTTGTCTCTCCTCATCCATCCCCTCCTCTACCCCTCCCTTCCTGTGCTTCCTCCTTAGTTTTGCCCTCCTCTCCCATCCCTAATCAATGGTGCCTAACCCCTTCAAAGAGGGCTTAGCAGGCACAGAGAGAGTCAGTTACACACTGGTCCTAGAAGAGGGGATAGAGACAATATCTGATATTACATCTGCCATTCTGCCCGCTCCATTCCACACCTATATTGCATTCGTTGAAGTCGCTTACTTTTCGGTTTGTGTGTTATTTGCTATGACTTCCTGGTTATTTCACTTAGCCTCTCTCTCACAGGCTCTCAGTCTGACCCCTGACCCGCTAGTGGATTATACTCCCTAAGTCCCCTGTTGTAATGAAAAGCTGTGACCTACAGCATATAGCAGACAAGGTGGGAGGGATGAAAAGATTGAGAGACAGAAATGGAGAGGGATGGAGACAGAGGAGGAGGGATGAGGGAAAAGGCTGAAAACTGTATCATCCTCCAACACCAGGGCCTGCAGTGTAATTGACACAATACTAATAGGTGAACTATCTCCTACTGCCTACCTGCTCAAAGACCAGGAGAGCAAATATATTATGATATCTCTCTGTTACACTGTATCTAAAACCTCCTATTGCACCCTCTCTGAAAGGTTTAAGGTTTATTAAGGATGGATAAAAAATAAAAAAAGTGTGCTATTTTCTAATCTAAAAAGACAGACATTTTATATTACTAGAAGTGTTGACAAAGTGGCGTAGGTCACTATGAAATCAGAGTGTAGCTTCATTTAAATCTGGACAGGTGCAAGTTAAAACCAAGCATATTGTATTATCAAACATCAACAAACTTGCTTTGAGAGAAACATTTGTATATTCACTCAGCCAATTGATTTATCAACCCCACCACGTGCTAAAGCAGTTTCCTCACATGAAATATAAAGCCTGCAGATGTTGTAATTTAGCCAAGCAAGGATGTAGCCGAGACGGGACGGTAAACAACGCCAAGCAGGCAGCTTGTAAAATCACAACAAGGAAACCAGGTGACATGTTGATTGGTGGTTTTCTAATGACTGGATTAAGATGTACACACACACGCACGCACGCACGCACGCACGCACGCACGCACGCACGCACGCACGCACGCACGCACGCACGCACGCACGCACACACACACACACACACACACACACACACACACACACACACACACACACACACACACACACACACACACACACACACACACACACACACACACACACTTTGAGGGAGAAGGAGGGAGTGTGTTTGACTGCGGTGCGTCTCTGTGTTATTGTGACTGCATAATAACCCAACGAGCGGTGTAATGTTCAAGGGCCTTGTCAAACATCTGGGCATTAACTGCTCTGTCGCAGGCAATTAAAGAACATCATATCACGCCCTGGATTTGTATTCAGTCAGGACCACGCTGCTATAAAAACTCTACAGAATGTATTCACACACAAGCAAACACATGCATACACACTTAAATGTTTTACTTAAATGTGTATAGCCAGTGGAGACTAACTCATGTGAACTTTCGATAAAGTTATCCTTGACTGGACTTGTTCCTGTAAAATGTAGACTTTTCTACACTGAACAAATATATACGCAATATTCAACATTTTCAAAAGTTTTACTGAGTTACAGGTCATATAAGTAAATCAGTCAATTAAAAAACATTCATTAGGCCCTAATCTATGGATTTCACATGACTGGGAATACAGATATGCATCTGTTGGTCACAGATACCTTAAAAAAAAGGTAGGGGTGTGAATCAGAAAACCAGTCAGTATCTGGTGTAACCACTATTTGCCTCATTCATCGCGACACATCTCCTTCACATAGAGTTGATCAGGCTGTTGATTGTGGCCTGTGGAATGTTGTCCCACTCCTCTTCGATGTCTGTGCGAAGTCGCTGGATATTGGCGGGAAGTGGAACACGATGTCGTACACCTCCGTCCAGAGCATCCCAAACTTGTTCAATGGGTGACATGTCTGGTGAGTATGTCAGCCATGGAAGAACTGGGACATTTTCAGCATCCAGGAATTGTGTACAAATCCTTTGCCACATGGGGCCGTGCGTTATCGTTCTGTAATGTGAGGTGATGGTGGCGGATGAATGGCACGACAATGGGCCTCAGGATCTCATCACGGTATCTCTGTGAATTCAAATTGCCATCAATAAAATTAAATTGTGTTGGTTGTCCGTAGCTTATGCCTGCCCATACGATAACCCCGCCGCCACCCTGGGGCACTCTGTTCACAACATTGACATCAGCAAACCCAGACAACGTTGAAACCGGGATTCATCCGTGAAGAGCACACTTCTCCAGCGTGCCAGTGGCCATCGTAGGTGAGCAATTGACCACTGAAGTCAGGTCAACCCTGGTGTGGACCACAAGCATGCAGATGAGCTTCCCTGAGATGGTTTCTGACAGTTTGTGCAGAAATTCTTTGGTTGTGCAAACCCACAGTTTCATCAGCTGTCCGGGTGGCTGGTCTCAGATGATCCCACAGGTGAAGAAGCTGGATGTGGAGGTCCTGGGCTGGCGTGGTTACACGTGGTCTGTGGGTGGGAGGCTAATTGGATGTACTGCCAAATTCTCTACAATGACGTTGGATGCGGCTTATGGTAGAGACATTAACATTCAATTCTCTGGCAACAGCTCTGGTGGACATTCCTGCAGTCATCATGCCAATTGCATGCTCCCTCAAAACTTGAGACATTTGTGGCATTGTGTTGTGTGACAAAACTGCACATTTTAGAGTGGCCTTTTATTGTCCCCAGCACAAGTGCACCTGTGTGATGATCATGCTGTTTAATCAGCTTCTTGATATGCATCACCTGTCAGGTGGATGGATTATCTTGGCAAAGGGGAAATGCTTACTAACAGGGATATAAACACATTGGTGAACAACATTTGAGAGAAATACGCTTTTTGTACGTATGTAACATTTCTGGGATATTTTATTTCAGCTCCTGAAAAATGGAACCAACACTTTACATGTTGTGTTAATATTTTTGTTCAGTGTGATTAAACAAAGTTAATCTTGGTTCCTCCCTCTCCCAGGTTTACAGACCTGCTGGACCAGTGTGGTAAGGTGGACCTGGCTGTGCTGTCTCCTCCTCAGAAGGACTACTGGTCCATGCTGGCCTACAACCGGGCCAAGCTGTGTAACCTCCTGTTCTCCAACGAGCTCCACCGACGCCTCGCGCCCCACGGGGTCACTGCCAACGCAGTGCACCCTGGGAACATGATGTACACGGCCATCCATCGTACATCGTTCTTCACCCTGGCTTGCCCATTCACCAAGTCTATGGTAAGGACGCGGATAATTAAGACTTCTGGTGTTAAAAAGATGGCCATGTAGCGTGGCTCTCACTATGTGGGCTAAACTAGATGTGAGGGAGTTATTTGTGTCATTTAATAGATGGCTTCTTGGTTATTGAGTCAGTTGTTTGCTTTATGGCTACTGGAACTGACTGGCTGTTTTGGAGAGTGGGAACAGATGCTACTGTTCATGGTCCTCATTCTTTATTCTGTAGTCTCAACTGTCCCTCATTAGTCCAAATATTAGTCTTGGCATCTATCTGCGAGAGGAGAAGAGAGGGAAGGAGCAGATCTCTGGAGCAGTCAGGGTTCAGGGAGAGAGTGTGACTTTCACAGAGATGGCGAGTGAGGGAGATATTCACTGGCTTGTTTTTCCTCTTTTCCTCTTCGTCCTGTCTTTGTTAGTTTAGCTCTGAGAGTGTGTCCGCTCTTCACCTCGTGAGGGTACATATCATAAACCGTTACTGCTCGGAGACTATAGTGTTACGGTATAGTGTAGCTACTACTCTCTTTTCATACAGTGCTCACATATGGCTTTCCAATCATAGATGTTTTATCCATAACCAGCTCCCGTGTGGAGAATGTATTTTCAACATTATAGGTTATAATAGCAGATTTGACACACCCCCTGTATATCCTCCCTCTTTATAGATATTATCTCCATTTGTTCTATTACAACTCAGTCTCAATGCATGCCTTTCTTTCTGTAATGTTGATATGCACACAGGTGATTTTAAAGGGAAACAATGTATGTACTTACATACTTTTTACTTATTACTGGCATGGATATTTACAATGTCATTACTATGGTGTATGTGAACTATAAAATGTACCACTGTGATTTATCATCAACTACCCTACAGGCCAAACACACACACACTCCTGCTCTTCAAGACTTCTCTACTAATCCTGCTACACTTGACTGTAGGGTAGTTGCTACACTTGACGGCCACATGCTGCTGTTATATAGGCTTTAGTTTGGACTGTTACATCACTGCATTAGCCCCTCTAGTGTTTTCACTGCAGGCAGGATGGGATGTGGAGAGAAGCAGTGTTTTAGTGAATTGTGGTTGTGATGAATGATGTTCGATAGGCAGAGGGAGTCAGGCAGAGGGAGTCAGGCAGAGGGAGTCAGGCAGAGGGAGTCAGGCAGAGGGAGTCAGGCAGAGGGAGTCAGGCAGAGGGAGTCAGGCAGAGGGAGTCAGGCAGAGGGAGTCTCTCATCAGGTTTTACTAAACACTACTCTGTTCCTCTTGCTCAACTATTATCTGCAGCTACCTGATGGCTTGCTATGGTCCCCAATGAGTCCTGTATATGCAGCCTAGTTTCTCCTCCAGACCAGACCAGGGCGGGGTGTTTTTCTAATTAACTAACTAACAGTGGTGTAGATGTTTGTAAATATTAAAGGACAAAGGTAGCTAGCTAGCACTGGTAATTAAATCCTGGTGTGCTGACACAGCGCTTAGCTTAGCGTCCTGTGTCTGATAAAGACCACACACACACACCATATATACATACACACTACACACCCTTAAGCTAAGCATTTTGCTGTTATTTAAATCAGAGGTTGATAAGGCGTCTGAACGGGTACCTTCTCTAGCGCCCCAGCCTCTCCCCTCTTTCCCCACATTAAGGCTTAATAAAAACAGCAATATTATTTCAGTTATTGGGAGCAGGGATATGAGCAGGGATATGAAGATGCTATCGTTTTAATTGCTAGCGTTTGCTTGCGGGATCCGTGGAGATTGTTCCAGGATGCAAACATAAACAGAATGTCTACTCAAAAAAACTACCCAAAAGCCCCTGTGTGTGTCTGTTGTGCAATTAACTGAGGCTTCGTTTAAAACACAGGCCTGATTTATAGGACCACAGGTGGAGTGGTACATACACACACACACAGACACACACACACAAGGTACAGACAATCACTGAAACACCTGGAGCTACATGTGTCTGAAAATGTTTTATTTGATAGTTGTTAAAGTGGGTTAATGTCTTGGATCATTATATTCTCTCACAGACTACTGTATAGACAGGTTGGTTGTCTAGCAACAAAACCGACGTGTGCGCAACTATGGTGCAAACAGACAGGGTTGGGGTTGGCTTAGATTATTGACAACATGTAAACTACTAGTGGCAAGAAAAGTATGTGAACCCTTTGGAATTACCTGGATTTCTGCATAAATGAGTCATACAATTTGATCTGATCTTCATCTAAGTCACAACAATAGACAAACACAGTGTGCTTAAACTAATAACACACAAATTATTGTATTGTTCTTGTCTATATTGAATACATCTTTTAAACATTCACAGTGTAGGTGTGAACCCTTAGGCTAATTGAAGTCAGGAGGCAGCTAACCTGGAGTCCAATCAATGAGACGAGATTGGAGATGTTGGTTAGAGCTGCCCTGCCCTATAAAAAACACTCACTAAATTTGAGTTTGCTATTCACAAGAAGCATTGCCTGATGTGAACAATGCCTTGAACAAAATAGATCGCAGAAGACCTAAGATTAATTGTTGACTTGCATAAAGCTGGAAATGGTTACTAAAGTATCTCTAAAAGGCTTGATGTTCATCAGTTCACGTTAAGACAAATTGTCTATAAATGGAGAAAGTTCAGCACTGTTGCTACTCTCCCTAGGAGTGAACGTCCTGCAAAGAGCACAGTGCAGAATGCTCAATGAGGTTAAGAAGAATCCTAGAGTGTCAGCTAAAGACTTACATAAATCTCTGGAACATGCTAACATCCCCGCTGAAGGGGCTACGATACGTAAAACACTAAACAAGAATGGTGTTCATGGGAGGACACCATGGAAGAAGCCACTGCTGTCCAAAAAAACATTGCTGCATGTCAGAAGTTTGCTGCAAAAGAGCACCTGGATGTTCCACAGCGTTTCTGGCAAAATATTCTGTGGACAGATGAAACTAAAGTTGAGTTGTTTGGAAGGAACACACAACACTATGTGTGGGTAAAAAAAGGCACAGCACAACATCAAAACCTCATCCCAACTGTAGAGTATGGTGGAGGGAGCATCATGGTTTGGGGCTGCCTGTGTAACCTCTGTCGTCGGAAGGAGTGGACCAAAGCGCAGCGTGAAAAGTGTTCATGATTATTTATTTATCAAAAAAACACTTGAACAAAGTAACAAAACGAAAGCGAACAGTTCTGTCAGGTAACAGAGACTAAACAGAAAATAACTACCCACAAAACACAGGTGGGAAAAGGCTGCCTAAGTATGATTCCCAATCAGAGACAACGATAGACAGCTGCCTCTGATTGGGAACCACACTCGACCAAAAACAAAGAAATAGAAAACATAGAAATAAAGAAACTAGAATGCCCACCCTAGTCACACCCTGGCCTAACCAAAATAGAGAATAAAACCTCTCTATGTCCAGGGCGTGACATCCTGGCTGCCTCAGGGCCTGGAAAGCTTGCTATCAGCAACGGAAAAATGAATTTCCAAGTTTATCAAGACATTTTGCAGGAGAATGTAAGGCTATCTGTCTGCCAATTGAAGCTCAACAGAAGTTGGGTGATGCAACAGGAAAACGACCCAAAACACAGATGTAAATCAACAACAGAATGGCTTCAACATAAGAAAATACACCTTCTGGAGTGGCCCAGTCAGAGTCCTGACCTCAACCCGATTTAAAATGCTGTGGCATGACATCAAGAGAGCAGTTCACACCAGACATCCTAAGAATATTGCTTAACTGAAATAGTTTTGTATAGATGAATGGTCCAAAGTTCCTCCTGACCGTTGTGCAGGTCTGATCCACAACTACAGAAAACGTTTGGTTGAGTTTATTGCTGCCGAAGAAGGGTCAACCAGTTATTAAATCAAAGGGTTCACATACTTTTCCCACCCTGCACTGTGAATGTTTACACGGTGTGTTCAATAAAGACATGAACACGTATAATTGTTTGTATGTTATTAGTTTAAGCAGACTGTATTTGTATATTGTTGTGATTTAGATGGGTTCACATCATTTTTCTTGCCACTGTATATTTTGTCTCCAATGTTTATTGAAAACATAAATACATGTACACAATGAATGAGCACTTGTTGCCTCTACAATACATTGCTACAGTTGCTACAGCAAATTTTTGCAAAATTAGCATTGACATGATATCTGTCAAAACACCTCAGAACAAGACATGGTATCAAAACAAGATGAAACCAGCTGAAACGAGCCATTTACAATTCCCCACATGGCAGTTTCTTGTCATTCGGAAAGTATTCAGACCCCTTGACTTTTTCCATATTTTGTTACGTTACAGCTTTATTCTAAAATGTATTAAATTGTTTTTTTACCCTTATCAATCTACACACAATACCTCATAATGGCGAAGCAAAAACAGATTTTTAAACATTTCTGCAAATGTATAAACATTTTTTTAAATGAAATATCACATTTACATATCACAAGTATTCAGACCCTTTACTCAGTACTTTGTTGAAGCACCTTTGGCATCGATTACAGACTCGAGTCTTCTTGGGTATGACGCTACAATGTTGACGCTACAATGTTCTCCCATTCTTCTCTGCAGATCCTCTCAAGCTCTGTCAGGTTGGATGGGGAGCGTCGCTGCACAGCTATTTTCAGGTCTCTCCAGAGATGTTCGATCGGGTTCAAGTACTCGCTCTGTCTGGGCCACTCAAGGACATTCAGAGACTTCTGCGTTATCTTGGCTGTGTGCTTAGGGGCGTTGTTCTGTTAGACTGGGGGCGAAGGTTCACCTTCCGAGGTCCTGAGCGCTCTGGAGCAGGTTTTCATCAAGGATCTCTCTGTACTTTGCTCCGTTCACCTTTCCCTTGATACTGACTAGTCTCCCAGTCCCTGCCCCTGAAAAACATCCCCACAGCATGATGCTGCCACCACCATGCTTCACCGTAGGGATGGTGCCAGGTTTCCACCAGACATGACCCTTGGCAATCAGGCCAAACAGTTAAATCTTGGTTTCATCAGACCAGAGAATCTTGTTTCTCATGGTCTGAGAGTCCTTTAAGTGCCTTTTGGCAAACTCCAAGCGGGCTGTTATGTGCCTTTTACTGAGGAGTGACTTCCGTCTGGCCACTCTAACATAAAGGCATGATTTGGTGGAGTGCTGCAGAGATGGTTGTCCTTCTGGAAGGTTCTCCGATCTCTACAGAGGAACTCTGGAGCTCTGTCAGAGTGACCATTGGGTTCTGGTCACCTCCCTGACCAAGGCCCTTCTCCCCCTGATTGCTCACTTTGGCAAGCTCTAGGAAGAGTCTTGGTGGTTCCAAACTTCTTCCATTTAAGAATAATGGAGGCCACTTTGTTCTTGGGGACCTTCAACGCTGCAGAAATGTGTTGGTACCCTTCCCAAGATCTGTTCCTCGACACAATCCTGTCTCGGGGCTCTACGGACAATTCCTTCGAATTCATGGTTTGCTCTGACATGCACTGTCAACTGTGGGACCTTATATAGACAGGTGTGTGCTTTTCCACATCATGTCCAATCAATTGAATTTACCACAGGTGGGCTCCAATCACGTTGTAGAAACATCTCAAAGATGATCAATGGAAACAGGATGCACCTGAACTAAATTTTGAGTCTCATAGCGAAGGGTCTGAATACTTATGTAAATAACATATTTCTGTTTATAAATTTAAAATGTTTTATAAAAACCTGTTTTCGCTTCGTCATCATGGGGTATTGTGTATAGATTGATGAAAAACATTAATTTAATTATTTGTAGAATAACGCTGTAACGTAACAAAATGTGGAAAAAGTCAAATGGTCTGAATACTTTCCGAATGCACTCTATATAGCCTAGTTCAGTGCGCTGTATGCACTGTTATTGATGTCGGCCCATACACTCAATTTAATGAAGAAATCCAGTGATCGTTTTCATTAAATATACAATATTATTAATGTTCTCCTTATCAGTCAAGTGTTGTATTTTAGTGGCTTTAATATGTAGAGCAGTCATCTGAGGAAAAAGAATAACAAAATATATTCCTAATATTATCAAAGCAGGGTATTGCAGCTCCCTCCCTCACTGTGATCAGAGTGGAGCAAGGCATCTATGAAGAGCCATGACGTTTTAATCATCAGCCAGACTATCACTCACTAACATCATGTTCCACTCCCCATGCCTTCATCTGGCTTATCAGAGATCGTACGGCCGTGCCTGGCCCCCTGTTTCCCGCTAGTAGATAATCCAACGCCTTTAAAGTGGGAGTTTCACTCTGTCCTTTAGTGTGGTTATCACAACTGAATACTCTAGCCTGCAGTGGTGTGTATGTGCGAGAGGCTAAACACATCTCTTATCTCTAGCTTTAGGATGTGAGGAAAAATGAATGTGGAAATATAGAGCATTCTGGGTGAGTTAAATCCCACACAGCACTCATGTCTACTGTCTAGCTCTATAGTTTAGGTCATATTGTGGTTGTGCGTGTGTGTGTGTGTGCGTGCGCGTGTGCGCGCGCGTGTGTGTGTGTGTGTGTGTATACGTAACCAGCGGTGTAAAGTACTTAAGTAAAAATACTTGAAAGTACTACTTAAGTCGTTTTTTGGGGTATCTGTACTTTACTATTTATATTTTTGACAACTTTTCTTTTTATTCCACTACATTCCTAAAGAAAATAATGTACTTTTTACTCCATTTTCTCAGACACCCAAAAGTACTCATTACATTCTGAATGCTTAGCAGGACAGGAACATTGGCCAATTCATGCGTGTATCAAGAGAACCTCCCTGGTCATCCCTACTGCCTCTAATCTGATGGACTCACTAAACGCTTGTAAATGGTGTCTGAGTGTTGGAGTGTTCATCTGGAAATCCGTAAATAAATAAAAAAACAAGAAAATCGTGCCGTCTGGTTCGCTTAATATAAGGAATTGGAAATGATTTATACTTTTACTTTTGATACTTAAGTATATTTTAGCAATTACATTTACTTTCGACACTTAAGTATATTTAAAACCAAATACTTTTAGACTTTTACTCAAGTAATATTTTACTGGGTGACTTTTACTTTTACTTGAGTCGTTTTCTATTAAGGTACCTTTACTTTTACTCAAGTATGACGATTGGGTACTTTTCCCACCCCTGTATGTAACCTTTCATTCTTAAGACAATTTCTTGACTAGCATCTTCACTACTACTTCAGGAGCTTCTCTGGGTGGAAGTTGCACTTAGACACTGGTCTAGAATCAGTTTACCCTAATCAGATCCTAACCCTTACCATTTGGCATAAAACACAAGACCAACCTTAGATTAGTATCTAAGGGCAACTTCACTCCACTCTAATGGTCGGAGAAGAGGTGGGTTGTGGGTAGAGGCTCAGAGGAGTCTCTCTGGTTCAATGTTCATTCCCTGGGGGGGGGGGGGGTGTACCTTCAGCACCCACTCCCAGGCTCGCTTAGCGATCAAGCATACTAATAACTACCCAGCATTCAGCCTGGGGTGCCAGCACACCTTTACACATATGCAGGGTAGAACTTCTGACCCAGCGCCGTCCAGCACTCAAACAGTCGTATACTATTCAGCTCTGTTCTCTGAGTGACGACACAAGACAGGCCCTTTAACTAGCTCCTCTGTGCTTTGCTCTCCACCCCACATTATCTCTCTCTCTCTCTCTCTCTCTCTCTCTCTCTCTCTCTCTCTCTCTCTCTCTCTCTCTCTCTCTCTCTCTCTCTCTCTCTCTCTCTCTCTCTCTCTCTCTCTCTCTCTCTCTCTCTCTCTCTCCCCCCTCTGTCTTGGTTCAGGGTAACGCAGGCTCTGCTCTGCTGCTATTAGGAGATGACTCCACAAGGTGCACAGGCCACTGACCACAGAAATACATAATGACCTGTCTGAGACACTCTGAGAGTGTGTGAGAGAGAGAATGTATACATCTCTGTGCCGCTACTGTACAGTAGCGCCTCACTGTCAGGTGTAAGGTCACACATACACACAGGCGGAGAGTTTAGCCCCATCACAGAAGCTCTGCTGTGGGCTGTGACAGCCTCTCTGTGCCGGTCTGTGTGATGCTCAGCCGTGCAGAGAGAGAGAGAGATGGGGGGGGCACAGAGGTCCCTCCAGTCCCAGACCTCTACAGCTGTAGTGGGGGTAATGAGCTGCCAGCTCCCTGGGATGAAGTCATTACAGTTGATTAGGAACAGCACAGGTAGAGAACATCTTCATTCACACTGGAGAGATACGACAGTGATACAGAGCACTGGAATAGATCTACAGGCTCAAAGCAGGCTTACTTTAGCTGTACCTCTCGCCGCCCACCTCTAGCCTTCCTCTAGCTCCAGACACCTCAGGGAGGCCATTAGGACCTGTTGCCCACTAAGGGTGTCTGGGCTGGGGCTAGGCTGAGGTTTCCCTAAATTACCCCCGACCTGGAGGTCAGGCCCGGACAGGCTGCTAAGACCCAGGGAGCCACTCTCATAAAGACCCAGATCAGAGAAAAGACCAGGCTACACAGCCCTGACCTCTTATATGTACTACTCTCTTCATCCCTCCACCCCACACTGCCAATATCTCTCCCCTGACCTCTTATATGTACTACTCTCTTCATCCCTCCACCCCACACTGCCAATATCTCTCCCCTGATCTGTTATATGTACTACTCTCTTCATCCCTCCACCCCACACTGCCAATATCTCTCCCCTGATCTGTTATATGTACTCCTCTCTTCATCCCTCCACCCCACACTGCCAATATCTCTCCCCTGACCTCTTATATGTACTACTCTCTTCATCCCTCCACCCCACACTGCCAATATCTCTCCCCTGATCTGTTATATGTACTCCTCTCTTCATCCCTCCACCCCACACTGCCAATATCTCTCCCCTGACCTCTTATATGTACTACTCTCTTCATCCCTCCACCCCACACTGCCAATATCTCTCCCCTGACCTGTTATATGTACTACTCTCTTCATCCCTCCACCCCACACTGCCAATATCTCTCCCCTGATCTGTTATATGTACTCCTCTCTTCATCCCTCCACCCCACACTGCCAATATCTCTCCCCTGATCTGTTATATGTACTCCTCTCTTCATCCCTCCACCCCACACTGCCAATATCTCTCCCCTGACCTCTTATATGTACTACTCTCTTCATCCCTCCACCCCACACTGCCAATATCTCTCCCCTGACCTGTTATATGTACTCCTCTCTTCATCCCTCCACCCCACACTGCCAATATCTCTCCCCTGATCTGTTATATGTACTACTCTCTTCATCCCTCCACCCCACACTGCCAATATCTCTCCCCTGACCTCTTATATGTACTACTCTCTTCATCCCTCCACCCCACACTGCCAATATCTCTCCCCTGATCTGTTATATGTACTCCTCTCTTCATCCCTCCACCCCACACTGCCAATATCTCTCCCCTGAACTGTTATATGTACTCCTCTCTTCATCCCTCCACCCCACACTGCCAATATCTCTCCCCTGATCTGTTATATGTACTCCTCTCTTCATCCCTCCACCCCACACTGCCAATATCTCTCCCCTGATCTGTTATATGTACTCCTCTCTTCATCCCTCCACCCCACACTGTCAATATCTCTCCCCTGACCTGTTATATGTACTCCTCTCTTCATCCCTCCACCCCACACTGACAATATCTCTCCCCTGACCTGTTATATGTACTCCTCTCTTCATCCCTCCACCCCACACTGCCAATATCTCTCCCCTGACCTGTTATATGTACTCCTCTCTTCATCCCTCCACCCCACACTGCCAATATCTCTCCCCTGATCTGTTATATGTACTCCTCTCTTCATCCCTCCACCCCACACTGCCAATATCTCTCCCCTGATCTGTTATATGTACTCCTCTCTTCATCCCTCCACCCCACACTGCCAATATCTCTCCCCTGACCTGTTATATGTACTCCTCTCTTCATCCCTCCACCCCACACTGCCAATATCTCTCCCCTGACCTCTTATATGTACTACTCTCTTCATCCCTCCACCCCACACTGCCAATATCTCTCCCCTGATCTGTTATATGTACTCCTCTCTTCATCCCTCCACCCCACACTGCCAATATCTCTCCCCTGATCTGTTATATGTACTACTCTCTTCATCCCTCCACCCCACACTGACAATATCTCTCCCCTGATCTGTTATATGTACTCCTCTCTTCATCCCTCCACCCCACACTGCCAATATCTCTCCCCTGATCTGTTATATGTACTCCTCTCTTCATCCCTCCACCCCACACTGACAATATCTCTCCCCTGACCTGTTATATGTACTCCTCTCTTCATCCCTCCACCCCACACTGCCAATATCTCTCCCCTGACCCCATAGAGGAGAAAAGAGGAAATCCTCACCTCTTTCTCTCCCCCTCTCCGTCCTCCATCTCCCCCCTCTTTGTTGTGACACGGCAGCTGATGGACTATTCTTCAAATTGATTTCTAAAATGTGCATAAGCAGCGATCCCCCAGCCCAGATTACCTATTGATTTTTAATATGAAAAGCTCATTACAGAAGCAGGAAACTGCAACACAAAAAGCTAGCTAACCTTTGCATAAATCCTTTAATTGAATTTCCAGAGCCTGTGGTTCTACATGTTTTAATTAAATCCATTTCTTTTTTCCCTGCCAGTGTTGCTGTGTGATTTGCATGCTATGAAGTGGAAGCCGGCCCAGATAAAGTGCCATTGATCCTTATTAAGACTCACCTCTGGGCTCGCTCTAAACCACACACACAAATTAAATGTGTTCATGGTGCATACACTTATTGCCCACATGAACGGATTAGGGAGTGAGAAAGAGGGGGGGAAAGCAAGGGAGAGAGGTGGGGAGAAGAGGGCGGTATTAATGCTTGTTCATATTAATGTAATATTTCACCTTAGCGTCTGTGGGTGAGTTTATAAAGTGCTTGTTTATAAATACAGTTTGGCCTGGATGCTACATTGGTTTCACATCAAACTCACCAGAGACCCACTGCTGTATTTGAGACTGAGAGAGACTCGTATGTTAAAATGCATAGGCATGCATATGTGATGATGTGTGACCTTTTATAATACACAAGAGTATGTGTGTGTCCGTGTGTGTGCACGCGTGGGCATGCACCTCAGTGTGTGTACACACTTGTACATCCCTGTGTGTGTGTGTGTGTGTGTGTGTGTGTGTGTGTGTGTGTGTGTGTGTGTGTGTGTGTGTGTGTGTGTGTGTGTGTGTGTGTGTGTGTGTGTGTGTGTGTGTGTGTGTGTGTGTGTGTGTGTGTGTGTTAGAGATGTATCCTGTTATTTGTGCTAGGTGATAGCCAGCAGACAGAGAAGGCCTCTCTCCTATGCAGACTGGGAGAATATCAATTGAGATGAACCTGTAACCTCTGCCACGTGCTTCTCCCCTGCTCCTCTCTGTACCTCGTTCCTCTTTCTGTCATCAGGTCCTCTAAACACTACCTCACTTTATAATGCACGCTCTGCTACACACACACACACACACACACACACACACACACACACACACACACACACACACACACACACACACACACACACACACACACACACACACACACACACACACACACACACACACACATACACCACACACACACACACACACACACACACACACACACACACACACACACACACACACACACACACACACACACACACACACACACACACACACACACACACACACACACACACACACACACACACACACACACACACACACACACACACAGGAAATAAAGGGCCAGCAGAGGAGAAGAGAGAGAGGGACTGTATCTACTTTATAGTGCAAGTATTGGAAATAAATCTTTACACTGTACCACTGACTCTCTGTTAATATCATCCCATCCCTCTCTCTCTCTATCTCTAGTTCATGCTTCATTTTTCCCTTTCTTACTTCCTGTCCCTCTTTCTTACTCTCTTGCTCTCTTTCTCTCTCATTACAGCATCGACATGGCCAGATCAGTGTGATCTCACACACTTTACTCAGTGTAGTGTATTGTCAGCAGTGTGTGGTGGTGGTGGTATTGACACAGGTCTGTCCTCTCCGGTCCTCTGGTCTGGCATATTGTCTGGACAGGTCTCTAGACCTTCTCCTCTCTCAATCTGACCATGGCCACGGCTCTCCCTCTCTCTTCTCCTCCTCTTCGTCATCCTCCTCTTCTTTATCCATTAGCAACAGACACATACAATAGAATATTGCCATTTAAACAAACACATCTCTCTATTCGATCTATACCACTTAGTCAGACATATGAATTAGGAGGTTTGTCTCATATCTAATAGGGGTTAGTAATATTGCTTCCCTGTGAGCTGAATAGAGTGGTCTCTGAGAGCTAAATGCTTTTAATGTACACACACACATTTACATAAGTGTGTGTGTGAGTGGAGGGGTGAAAGGTCAGCAGCCACCTATAGGAGGCAGTCTATTCCCCAGGGTCACCTGGATGGAATTATCACACCTGACCTCTGACCTCTAATAATACTGCTTATGTAAACAACTGCTAAACAGACAGACAGTGGGATGGATGTGTGGGAATGTATGTGTTAAATTAGTTTGTACCAACTTCTTTTTATTTCTTGGTATCAATGTGTCTCTATCCCATCTGTGTAACTGATCAGTAGCCACTAGATAGTGAGGAGCTGACCATCACCTATCCTACCCACTAACAACTAGGACCCTATTTCCTCTGGTGGTAAACCACATTGGTTTCATTCTAAACGTTGCAGTTTCATGAGCGGATTATAATCTAATACAGTTTAAACTGCCCTTGTTTTCCTGCACCGTTTCCCCAGTCTCCCCCACACACATTGGGCTCCACACTCCCCTCCTCCCCCCTCCTCCCACTGTAAAGACATGTAGATCAGGTGGTTCAGTATGGGGGACCCCCATGGGGCCAGCAAGCCACTCTATGTCTTATTGATTGTGTTGCTGTTACATGTTGGACTCAATCATGTGTGCAATGCGTCTAGTGCTGTCTGGCTCCCACCTGGGCTATTAGATTAGGCTGATGTATTCACGCATTGATTAGTCATTACACTCAGACATCATTAGCCAATCACCTACCTGGGATCTGCTTTACTTGACCTCTGATCTTCTAACTCTAGAACACACACACACACAACACATTGTACTGCACACATCCAGTCCGTCTGAGTTCACTAGTATCTACGGTACGCTGTTTGATATCAATATGATTTCCCCCCCATACTTTTCTCAATCACATGCAACAAAGGACTATTGAATTGCGATTGTCAAGTTTAGCAGAGCTGAGTCTGGGGCTAGAACTCAGACTTGGGTGTAAAGTTAGGCTGGGGCTGGGTCGACCAAGCTCTCCTGATGAACAATACACTTGGTATGTCTCCAGTCTAATCCAGACTTGGAGACTGTTTAACATGGAGAGTCTGTCTGTCTGTCTCAGAGGTCTGTCTGGCCAGCCAATGTCAGGGCTATCACCTTGAGAGCTGTGCTTAGAAAACAACACCTTTTTGCCTTCGCTCTCCTCCATCGTCCCCTCTCTCCTTCTCCTTTCTCCCCCTCTCTCCCGCTCCATGCTCCATCCCCCCTTTCTCCCCCTCTCTCTTCCACTCCCCCCATATCGAGCCAGTGTGTGAGGGATAACTGTTTTAGGCACCAAGGCCATTGTGTGTGTGTGTGTGTGTGTGTGTGTGTGTGTGTGTGTGTGTGTGTGTGTGTGTGTGTGTGTGTGTGTGTGTGTGTGTGTGTGTGTGTGTGTGTGTGTGTGTGTGTGTGTGTGTGTGTGTGTGTGTGTGTGTGTGTGGATTTGATTGAGTGGTATATGATGTTTTTATTGAGTATGATCTGGCTACTCCGTGTCTGTGCATTAAGTGTGTATTGGAGCACTAATGATTGGATAATGTCATTGATGTTTGTGGTATTAAACATATAAACAGAATGCTACTCTGAAGCGTTGTGTGGGTGTTTGTCAGTCCATGTAAAGAGAGAGAAAGAAATCAATGTAATCTTGCTTCTTTAGACCTTTATATTTTTGCCTGATTTTTGACGTCCCATATTCTTCTTACGAGAGCGCTGACGGATATGGTCTGCATTGCCAACATTGTCATGAAGATATATTTGAATTTATCAAACCATTCTCAAATATGAATTTGTACCAGTGTTGTTTAGGTCCTTGACCACATGGGACTGCGGTTTTAGATACAGTAGATAGGTGGGCTGTTAGATATTCTCAAATGATTTTCATGTGACTGTTTTTCAGTGTTTCCGTTACTTCCAGCACACTTTATGGAACCTTAATAACATTAACACACAGACTTATCCAGAATCAAATAGTTACAACTTTTTCTATAACAAGAGGCCTCCCTCTTTGTGTGTCCACTCAAGAGTAGATCCGAGAGATCTGAGATGGAGGGATTCTGAATGGAGAAAATAAAACGAGGAGCACAGAGGAGAGATGTTCTTTGAGGCAGGATGGAGGTTATATGCTACAGTATGTGATTATTACACATGGTTATAGTTAACAGAGTTAAAGAGAGGGAGTGGGGGAGTGGGGGGAGAAAGGATGTGCGTTGTGATTATCTTACCTTTGGTGCAGAGAAGAATTACTGAATGCCATTTGGGTCAGTGCTCTTTATGAAACGACATCTTTCTCCCCCTTCCTTCTCTTTTCTCGTTCCCTCCACTCTCTCCCTCTCTCTTACTCTTTCTCTCTCTCTGCCTTTCTCTCTCTCCATCCCTTTAATTGTATAGCAGTAAAGGAGTGTAGGGTCAGTGGTTCTTCAAGGTGAGGCCCCATGTGTTTCTCTGTCTAATGGCCTCCTACCAGACACACTGAGAGAGACAGTAGGCTGCTGCTGCATTCCCCCACAGTCCCCATAGCCAACTATACCCCTTGTCTTACACGCACCCACACACACCCACACAGAAAACACCAAACCCCTAGATGGCCCCTTTTTTACCTATTACCCCCCCCCTCTCCTACCTTCAAGTCTCCCTCTACTACCCCCATATCCCCCCTCTCCTACCTTCAAGTCTCCCTCTCCTACCCCCATGTCCCCCTCTCCTATCCCCATGTCCCCCTCTCCTATCCCCATGTCCCCCTCTCCTCCCTGTCCTTGTGCCAGACTGTACAGCCAAAGGGCATATGGAGGGTGAGTCAGAGACACCACAGCTCTGCCAAGAGAACCAGCAGGACACTAGTGCCAAGGCCTAGAGAGAGAGAGCGAGAGAGAGAGCTCAACCCTGAGGGTGAAGTCTGTGCCAAAAGACTCACGCTTACAGCTTTCCTACTATACATTTTTGCTGTTGAAAACTACTCTTCCCTGTCAGAGATCTTCTTTATGTTAAACACTCCCATGAATCCCCCTGCTCTTATAACTGGAATTCAAAAAATATATACTAAGTACAAGTCAAGTCAAGTGTTTGATACCAGTAGGGGGCATTAGAGTTCAACTGAATGAGCTGAGAGAGCTGTGCGCTGACTGAGAGACGAGCTGGGTCTGCCTGGGCTACGGAACAGTGGTGTTTGGGCTGCGGTCAGATTTCTGCTCTGTGGTTTAGGCTCATATAGATGTGTTGTTTGGTTGTTGTGTAACATAAATGTAAGCTTGAACATGACTGTTTCTGCACATTTGATCTAGTATCATAATTAATTGATGGATTTATTCATGTATTTAATTGAGCGTTTTCCAGATGCTCAAAATACATTAACAAAAAAAAAAGAGAATAATTTATGATGAAGTTAGGGTTGTCATTATTGCTTCTCAGTTGACTCAGTATTTGAAGTGAACTGATGAACACGTTAAAAAAGCGGTCGATGTCTCTCGACCTTCGCCTCTCCCGAGTCCGTACGGGAGTTGCAGCGATGGGACAAGACTGTAACTACCAGTTGGATACCATGAAATTGGGGAGAAAAAAGGGTAAAAAAATAAATAATAATAATAACAAATAAAAAATCCATTAAGGGCGTTGGGCCAGTAACCGAAAGGTTGCTGGATTGAATCCTCGAGCCAACTAGACGAAAAATCTGTTGATGTGCCCTTGAGCAAGGCACTTAACCCTAATTGCTCCTGTAAGTTACTCTGCATAACAGCGTCTGCTAAATAACTCAAATGTAAATGTACTAGATATTTGTAAGAACTAGCTGATGGAACGTGTGAAAGGGCTTCTATGTGTTGACTGTGATACATGGTTGTCTCACCCAGCTATCTTAAGATGAAAGCACTAACGGTAAGTTGCTCTGGATAAGAGCGTTTTCTAGTTGACTACAATGTAACTTAGCAGACGTGTTGTGATTGTGACACATCTATCACCTCAGTCACCCTGTAGTCACAGAGCTCTAATAACCCAGTGAGTCCCAGAGGACAGCGGTGGTTGGTTTAGGAGTGGTATTAGTCTAATGGGAGGGGGGACTGTATTACTGGTAGAAGGCTGTTTGGGGTGTGTATGTAACTGTTTTGATTTAGCTTCCTGTTTCCTTTGATATGAGACTACAGAGCCCGCTTCTTAAACCCCCATGAGGTGCGTGCGTGCGTGTGTGTGTGTGTGTGTGTGTGTGTGTGTGTGTGTGTGTGTGTGTGTGTGTGTGTGTGTGTGTGTGTGTGTGTGTGTGTGTGTGTGTGTGTGTGTGTGTGTGTGTGTGTGTGTGTGTGTGTGTGTGCGTACGTGTGTGTGTGCGACTGTTTGTGTTTCTTTCTATCACCCTCTACCTCTCTCTTATACGCACACACACATTCCTCCACTGTTACTAAATTGATTCAGTACATTGGCTGGTAATTCTGTATCCGATATAAAGAGGATTTTCTGTTCATATTCCACTCAGAGAGAGTTTGCCCTGTAGCTATTGTGTGGGACTCCATTGTTCAGGAATTAATTGTAGAGCCTGTTCCCTTTTGAAGGCTTTCCTCTGTGGAGTACCTTTGGAGTGTTGGAGAGAATTACAGCAGTGTGTGTCTGTGTGTGTTTGTGTGTTACTCTAGTGCTGTGTTTCTGCTGTAACTAAATATACTGATGGTGTGTTTCAGCCTCTTGAGTGATACAGAGCCTGGCAGTTATTTCTAATTATAATGGGTATTTATATTGGTAATAAGGAATTTTAACCATCAATTAAATAGTTGTAGTGCTATACTTTCATTTTCATATTTCATATTATAAGAAACAAACGAAGAAAAGCATATATCATAGTGATTTAGATGCCGATGAGTTGAGGGAAAATTGACAAATGGTTCCCAGTATAAAATGAGTTATTATAGTGTTAGAATAGATGTGTTTTGAAAGTGTAATCCTAGACACATTTTCATGTCTCCCTGGCACACAGCTCAATAAATCTATGATCCATAATAATCTCCATACACAACAACCCAGGGTTTGTTTCTAAACCTATGTTCCCGTGTACAGGACTGAGCTCATCCACTGCCATTGACAGCCATTAGATGTATATTAGATCAAACAGCAGCCAATATGGGAATTCAGGCAGGCCACTCAGAGCAGGAAGGATTTTAATGGCAGCTAACAGACATTAAAAGTCTATCTGAAAATAGACCGATTATTTTCCATAGATCATTGATTATGGGAAATCCATCCCTTTCGGTCTCCCTTCATCTATCTCTCTAATCCATCCCTTTCTCTCACCCTTCATCCATCTCTCTATCGCTTCACTCCTTTCTGTCCATTTATCTAGCTACATTTCAACCCTGTCTCTTTCATTTGTTCACTGTATATTTATTTCACTGTCATCCTTATAGGCTGCACTGCACCACACCATAGAGAAGATGTGACCCAGCCAACCCTCCTCCTTTGGAGAGCTACCCTTCTGCAGGATTTTGTTTCAAACCTACTCTACCACACCTGATTCTACTAATCAGCTTCTCCTCAGGACCTTGATTAGTCGAATCAGGTGTGTTAGAGCAGGGATGGAGCAAAATCCTGCATACCCATTAGCTCTTAGCTCCTGCAATGCATGTTTGATTGAATGACACAGCTAATCTGTTTACCATAAGCATCATCCACTATCTGACGTAGCATCCCTCCTCTCATGTTCCTTGTTATTCTAGTTTAGTACTGCAATCAGGCAGGGTTTGCCAATAAAGTTTATTGTACGAAGCTAAGTGTCGATATCACACACACCTGGGGCACAGAGGTCTTTGTAATTAGAGAAGGAGAGAGGGAGCGAGATGGAGAAAGGGAGAGACAATAGAGAGAAGGCAGTGTGAAGAAAATGAGTGAGTGCTGTAGAGAATAGAGAGAGAGAGAGATGGAAAGAGAGTGAGCCATTTGAATGAGTAGAGCAGGTATGACCAAAGGTGTTGTGTGCGTGGCACAATGGGAACTGCTGAGCAACAGGCTCACACAGGACCTCTATCCCTTTATATGATAAACACAGACACTCTGAACACTAAACTCATGCCTGAGGTCTAACTATGAGCATGTGTCTGTTCTCCTCTCGGTCTGAGAAAGAAAGGATTGACGTGTGTCGAAATGACTTACTTCACTCACTTTAAACACACAACTTCCCTTCCTTTCTTTTCCCTCTTCTGTTCTACCCCTCTTCTCTCCTGAATTCTCCTCTTTATTGATTTGAAATCATTTACAAAAGGTTGTTTTAGTGAGTTCTGTTGTGAAATCAAAACATCCAGACACTCCCCGGAGAAGAGATGCGCGCCGCATGCTTCAATCACACACCAAAACACAAAACAATTTCCTATTACAATACCTCCAGCTTACAGCACGATTAAACGTGCAGGAGCACTGGCTGATGGGAACAGGAGATAGTGCATATTCATTATGACAGACTACAGCACAGAGAGGAGAGGGGAGGGGGATAGGTGCGTGACAGAGAGGGAGGGCAGATGGAGGAGTAATTTGTGTGGGATGTCGGAGACAGGGAAACACGGGCGTGTGACAGTGCTGAGCGATGCGTCCCGTTCTGAAAGAAATCAATTTGGGGCAGTAGGGAGGGGGGGCGCTGTGAATACAATAATTGAATATTACTGCTTACCGTCTGGTTCATATGCACCACTCCTCTGGCCACGGTAGACTACTGGAGATTAGAGACAGCAGGGGACTTTGGGACTAGAGGTGGGCCTACAGGAGAGGTAAGGGGTTTGGTCATTATATCGAAAAGCTCTATGAAGGTTTTCTACAAGATGAAAAAAGGCACTGCATTAAAAAAAAATGTGTTTGTGTGCATCCCTGACCTATCAGATCCATCAGTCTGGACCACATGACCTAATCAATGATCCAACTGTTAATCAATTAGGTTTTAAATAATCATCGACCCGGCTCACACGGTTAGCTCTGTCTATTGGTTTACAGTAGTCTAAGTAACACAATCAACCAGTCATAATAGGACTAACGTCCATCAGTCTGAACAGTCTCTTAACTACAAGACTTACTGGGCCTACTTTAACACCTACTGTACCTAGTCTAGAGATACGTTGAAGAATATCCTCTCTTTTGTTAGCTGAGAGTCTAGAGTGCCCTTCTCTCAATCTGTCACGTTCTGACCTTTATTTCCTTTGTTTTGTCTTTATTTAGTATGGTCAGGGCGTGAGTTGGGGTGGGCAGTCTATGTGTGTTTTTCTATGTTGGGGTTTTGAGTTCGGCCTGGTATGGTTCTCAATCAGAGGCAGCTGTCAATCGTTGTCCCTGATTGAGAATCATACTTAGGTAGCCTGGGTTTCACTTTTGGTTTGTGGGTGTTTGTTTCCGTGTGAGTGTTGGTTGCCACACGGTACTGTTTCAGTTTCGTTCGTTTCACGTTTATTGTTTTGTATTTTGTAGTGTTCAGTTTATGTCTTAAAATAAACATTATGGACACTTACCACGCTGCATATTGGTCCTCCGATCCTTCTCACTTCTCCTCGTCAGAAGAGGAGGACGACAGCCGTTACAGAAACACCCACCAAAACCGGACCAAGCAGCGTGGTAAAGGACAGCAGCAGCAGCGGCAAAGAACACAGGACTCCTGGACACGGGAGGAAATTCTGGACGGTAAGGGACCCTGGGTTCAAGCTGGAGAATATCGCCGCCCTCGTGAAGAGCTGGAGGCAGCTAAAGCCGAGAGGCGGTGGTATGAGGAGGCAGCACGAAAGCGCGGCTGGAAGCCAGAGAGGCACCCCCAAAAATGTATTGTGGGGGGCACACGGGGAAGTGCCACCACCACGCACCAGGCTGTCTCTCCGTCTTCTCCCTACAGGTGCTTCCGCCTGTCCAGTGCTGCCAGAGCCTTCCTCCTCTCCAGCGCTGTCAGAATCTCCCATCTGTCCTGAGCTGCCAGAGCTGCCCGTCTGTCCAGCGCCGCCTGAGCTGCCCGTCTGTCCAGCGCCGCCTGAGCTGCCCGTCTGTCCAGCGCCGCCTGAGCTGCCCGTCTGTCCAGCGCCGCCTGAGCCGCCCGTCTGTCCAGAGCCGTCAGAGCCGCCCGTCTGTCCTGAGCCGCTAGAGCCGTCCGTCAGTTAGGAGCCGCCAGAGCCGTCCGTCAGTTAGGAGCCGCCAGAGCCGCCCGCCAGTCAGGAGCCGCCAGAGCCGCCCACCAGTCAGGACCCGCCAGAGCCGCCCGCCAGTCAGGAGCCGCCAGAGCCGCCCGCCAGTCAGGAGCCGCCAGAGCCGTCCGCCAGTCAGGAGCCGCCAGAGATGCCCGCCAGTCAGGAGCCGCCAGAGCCGCCCGCCAGTCAGGAGCCGCCAGAGCCGCCCGCCAGTCCGGAGCTGCCTTTCAGTCCGGAGCTGCCCCTCAGTCCGGAGCTGCCCTTCAGTCCGGAGCTGCCCTTCAGTCCGGAGCTGCCCCTCAGTCCGGAGCTGCCCCTCAGTCCTGAGTTGCCCCTCAGTCCGGAGCTGCCCCTCAGTCCGGAGCTGCCCCTCAGTCCGAAACTGCCCCTCAGTCCAGAGGTGTCCCTCAGTCCTGTGAGCCCATTTATTGGGGTTCCCAGGCCAAGGTCGGCGGCGAGGATCGCCGCTCGTAAGAGGCCACGGGGGCGGTTAAGGAGGCGGACAAAAACTGTGGTGAAAGTGGGGTCCACATCCCGCGCCAGAGCCGCCACCGCGGACAGACGCCCACCCAGACCCTCCCCTATAGGTTCAGGTTTTGCGGCCGGAGTACGCACCTTTGGGGGGGGGGGGGGGTACTGTCACGTTCTGACCTTTATTTCCTTTGTTTTGTCTTTATTTAGTATGGTCAGGGCGTGAGTCGGGGTGGGCAGTCTATGTGTGTTTCTCTATGTTGGGGTTTTGAGTTCGGCCTGGTATGGTTCTCAATCAGAGGCAGCTGTCAATCGTTGTCCCTGATTGAGAATCATACTTAGCCTGTTATGGCTGCAGCCCGACACCGGTACACCTATGGCAACATCCAGCTCAAATGCAGGGCGCGAAATTCAAAATCTATTTTTTTTAAATATTTAACTTTCACACATTAACAAGTCCAATACAGCATTTGAAAGATAAACATCTTGTCAATCCAGCCAACATGTCCGATTTTTTAAATGTTTTACAGAGAAAACACCACATATATTTATGTTAGCTCACCACCAAATAAAAAAGAGGACAGACATTTTTCACAGCACAAGTAGGATGCAAGTAGCATGCACAAGCCAACCTAACTAACCTAGAACCAACCTAAATAACCTAGAAAAAACTACCTCAGATGACAGTCCTATAACATGTTACACAATAAATCTATGTTTTGTTCAAAAAAATTGCATATTTTAGCTATAAATCAGTTTTACATTACTGCTACCATCATAGCTACAGTCAGAAATCGCACGGGAGTAGCCAGAGAAAATAGACACCAACGTCAACTACCTTATTACTCATCATAAATCATTTCAGAAAAATATATGGTGGATAGCTAATGAAAGAGAAAGATCTTGTGAATACAGACAATATTTCCGATTTCTGAAGTGTTTTACAGCGAAAACACAATATATCGTTATATTAGCTTACTACAATAGCTAACACACAGCAGCATTGATTCTAGTCAAACGCTAGCGATAGCACAGTTCGACAGATATATGAAAAAGCATCCCAAATTGGGTCCTTATCTTTGTTGATTTTCCATCAGAATGTTCTCCAAAGGGTCCTTTGTTCAGAACCGTCTTCATTTGGACCCAGAACGAACGATGTCCCTCTTGAATTAGCATGCACACTGGCCATGCCGTGCTAACCTCTCCGTCTTGACAAAATTCTTGCGTCGCATCACGTCTAAAGTCCAGAATAAATTTCAATAATATAATTAAAGTATATTGAAAAAACATACTTTAGGATGATATTGTGACATGTATCAAATAAAATCGAAGCCGGAGGTCATATTCACCTATAACGAGGGTTTTCCAGGAGCGCAGTCCAGTTCCTACTTCGCGCCCAGAAAAAAAAATAAAGTGCGCACTTCTCACTCCAAGATGTTGTTTTCAGTCCCTGACAGAGATAATCAAGTCATTTCTTCTCTCACTTCCGCATGACACCCAGGGGAAGGCGTGTGACATGTTTCTACAGTCCTAAGTGCCAAGGCCTTTTATAGAGAGTATCTTGAAGAGAGACATAGCTTCTTGGAAATTTCACTTCTGGATAGAAAATGGGCTGTAAAAAGAGTTATGTTTCACTTAGAGAAATAATTAAACCTGTTTTAGAAACTAGACAGTGTTTTCTATCCAATACTAATAATAATATGCATATTGTACGAGCAAAAATTGAGTAAGAGGCCATTTGAAAATGGGCACATATTTTCCAGTTTTTCAATACGCCCCCTGCAGCCATAACAAGTTAGGTAGCCTGGGTTTCACTTTTGGTTTGTGGGTGTTTGTTTCCGTGTGAGTGTTGGTTGCCACACGGTACTGTTTCGGTTTCGTTCGTTTCACGTTTATTGTTTTGTATTTTGTAGTGTTCAGTTTATGTCTTAAAATAAACATTATGGACACTTACCACGCTGCATATTGGTCCTCCGATCCTTCTCACTTCTCCTCGTCAGAAGAGGAGGACGACAGCCGTTACACAATCAGCTTTCTTAAATAGCAGCAGGTTCTGATAGAGCAGCGTTTAATAATCCTGGCATGTCATCGTGCAGTGTATCATCATGGCTAATTATGAAACACTTCATTATCTTAATTACTATTTAAATGTAGCAGAAACTTGATCACACAGCTTTATCATGAAACATCTGTTTTGTGTTTATTTTCCTAATAAGGAAGTGTGTGTGTGTGTGTGTGTGTGTTCTATCATAGTCGCAGCAGTAGTATTAGTCACTGTCTGATTTAATATGTGTGCCATACAGGCTGGGGATCTTCTACATGTGTCTCCATTTCTTAATGGTATTTCATCAGCCCCCACACCACACACCGTTTCTCATTTTAATTCCCGCGGAAACGACGTGTGTGTGTGTGTGTGTGTTTGGACTAAACAGTGTGGGTTGAGCCAGACTAATAAGATCTTATTTAAAAACAGAAGTAACAGCTTTTGTGTAGTGGGAGATTGAGGAGGAGAGTACACACACACATATGCACAGACAGTTCTGTGGTGACTACAAGATCTGACAATTACAAGAGAGGCTTTTAATCAATCTGGAATGTAGCTTAGAGGGGCTGGGGAGGAGGGAAGGGGGAGGGGGGAAGGGGGAGGGGGGAAGGGGGAGAAGGGAAGGGGGAGGGGGGAAGGGGGAAGGGGGAGGGGGGGAGGAGGGAAGGGGGAGGGGGGAAGGGGGAGAGGGGAAGGGGGAGGGGGGAAGGGGGAGAGGGGAAGGGGGAGGGGGGAAGGGGGAGAAGGGAAGGGGGAGGAGGGAAGGGGGAGGAGGGAAGGGGGAGGAGGGAAGGGGGAGGAGGAGTGATTACTCTTTCTCTCTGCATCTCTCCCTCTTCTGCAATCTCTTCCAGACTTTTTGAGCACTTCATCTCCTCTGTCCTCCTCTGTCTTCTCCCTTCTCCCTCTATCCCTCTCTCCTCCTGTCTTCTCCCTTCTCCCTCTGTCTTCTCCCTTCTCCCTCTATCCCTCTCTCCTCCTCTGTCTTCTCCCTGCTCCCTCTATCTCTCTCTCCTCCTATGTCTTCTCCCTTCTCCCTCTCCTCCTCTGTCTTCTCCCTTCTCCCAATATCCCTCTCTCCTCCTCTGTCTTCTCCCTTCTCCCTCTCCTCCCCCCTTCGTCTCCCTTCTCCCTCTATCCCTCTCTCCTCTGTCTTCTCCCTTTTCCCTCTCTCTCTCTCCTCCGCTGTCTTCTCCCTTCTCCCTTCTATCCCTGTCTTCTGCTCTGTCTTCTCCCTTCTCCCTCTTTCCCCCTCTCCTCCTCTCTCCCCCTTCTCTTCATATAGAATTATAGCAGACATTCTCCTGGGGAGTGTCTCTCTGCCTCGCCTCGCCTAGTCTCATTTATATTTGATCAGCTTCAGGGAGAAGCTCAGTTCCTTAGCCCCGACCACAACTATACTACACAGCACTAGACTATACTGAACTGGGTTAGGCTGTGCTGGTGCTAGTTGGGCTCAGGCTGGGACTGGAGTTGAGGTAGACTGGGTTTAGTTGCTGTGGCTAGGACTGCAAAGGTTTACTGTTGGTTGTTTCCAGTTTGTTTCGGAGCTTACTTGGCAAACTGAGACGATGTGGTCTTTCAAGTAGAGTTTTGTCATTGAATCGTGTAGATCAGAGAAGCCATGGGGTGAATCCCTTGTGCCCCTCCTTTCTGTACAATGGGTGTTATTGGGACACCCTTAGATTACCCTCATATTCCTGGCCATAGCCATGAACTCCTAGGTCAGGGGTCGGCAACATGATCGTTGTATCCATCCCCATTTCAAATCAAATTGTATTTGTCACATGCTTCGTAAACAACAGGTGTGGACTAAGAGTGAAATGCTTACTTACGGGTGCTTCCCAACAATGTAGAGAGAAAAATACTCGAAAAATAATAACGGAAGGAATAAATACAGAATGAGTAATGGTAACTTGGCTATATACACAGGGTACCAGAGCACTTTCACTATGAACTAGTGTGTGTTTGTGTCATCAGGGGTAGCTGGTGTCAGATGAATGTTCACAAAGCCAAATTGTCCCGTTTTCTTTTTCTGTGTTTGTCTGAAAAGGTTATGATGTGTTTAGTTGAGTTGTGTGTTTTTGGCTTGGTGTGACTATGTGGTCCTGCGTTCCACTGTGAGGGGCTGACAGCTGGTTCAGTAGAGTGGCCAGTCTGTTCTACAGGATTCACCTCCAGTGTTTTAGCAGCTTCATAGACAGGCTTTTTATCAGTTTGTGTTCTGTGATCTCCTACCCTCAGTTACATCAGTCCTCTGGAGGACAGCCATGCTCTAGGTTGCGAGTTTGGAACTGTTTATTCACTTTTTCTGATGTTTGGCTCAGTTGGTTATAGTTTGTGTGTGTATGCTTGAGGGCAGTGTGCGAGACCGCTGGGCAGACATACCAATGACTCCTGAGTCCTGAAGGACCTGCTGTTTCTCCCAGCAGGCCTAGCGGTGTCCTTGTGGCTCAGGGTTGAGGTGTGGTATGTGTTCTCTCTCTAAGGTGTGTAGAAGCTAATAGCGATGCATGCTAATCATAAGAAACATATTCAAACGTGGCTCTGTTCTGCATGTCATCCCACATGTTAGTCGTTACACGTCCACCACCCATTTAAAGGGCTTGTAGAAGTGTTTGAATTGAGTTGAAGGTATAAGTATACTCTCTGTCCCTCTCCGCTCTCTTTCTGTACAGTGTGTGTGTTCATCTCTAGATGAGCGCTGCTATAGTTAAATCATGATGCATAGTCCACAGCTGCTCTTCCCACTGTCATTAATCAGGAGAGAGGGTGGGGCATGTATCTGCTTTTTATCCATCTCTTAAATCAGTCACTGCTGCACACACACACACACACACACACACACACACACACACACACACACACACACACACACACACACACACACACACACACACACACACACACACACACACACACACACACACACACACACACACACACACACACACACACACACACACACACACACACACACAGCCCCCCCAGGGCCGCTGATTGAAGTGGCATTGTTTGGGAGACAAGCAACGCTCAATCAATAGGCAGTCTCACTAAATTACCGTTTGCATGAAAAATGAAAGCCACCCATCGGACTACATTCAGCAGGGAATGTGTGAGGGGCAAAGTTTTGTGTGTGTGATATGAAAAGCTGTGTGTGTGCATTCCCGCACCTCCCACCTCCACAGGCCACCGTTAACATGCATTAGTATTAGTTCAGCCAGCGTCTACTCCTCTTTATGGTAATGGGGTGTGTGTGTGTGTGTGTCTACATATGGTAATAGATGGTCTCTATACCATGCCAGCCAGCTCATCATGTAAAAGCCTTGTCAACAGGAGAGGCAGGGAGGCATTATACAGTAATGGCCTGTAGGATTATATCATGTACTTGACCTAATACAGATGAAGAGGCAGTGTTCATATAAACTCAGCTAAAAAAGAGACGTCCTCTCACTGTCAACCACGTTTATTTTCAGCAAATTTAACGTGTAAATATTTGTATGAACATAACAAGATTCAACTCAGACATAAACTGAACAAGTTCCACAGACATGTGACTAACAGAAATGGAATAATGTGTCCCTGAACAAAGGAGGGGTCAAAATCAAAAGTAACAGTCAGTATCTGGTGTGGACACCAGCTGCATTGAGTACTGCAGTGCATCTCCTCCTCATGGACTGCATCAGATTTGCCAGTTCTTGCTGTGAGATGTTACCCCACTCTTCCACCAAGGCACCTGCAAGTTCACAGATATTTCTGGGGGGAATGGTCATAGCCCTCACCCTCCGATCCAACAGGTCCCAGGCGTGCTCAATGGGATTGAGATCCGGGCTCTTTGCTGGCCATGGCAGAACACTGACATTCCTGTCTTGCAGGAAATCACGCACAGAACGAGCAGTATGGCTGGTGGCATTGTCATGCTGGAGGGTCATGTCAGGATGAGTCTGCAGGAAGGGTACCACATGAGGGAGGATGTCTTCCCTGTAACGCACAGCGTTGAGTTTGCCTGCAATGACAACAAGCTCAGTCCGATGATGCTGTGTCACACCGCCCCAGACCATGACGGACCCTCCACCTCCAAATCGATCCCGCTCCAGAGTACAGGCCTCGGTGTAACGCTTATTCCTTCGACGATAAACGCGAATCTGACCATCACTCCTGGTGAGACAAAACCGCGACTCGTCAGTGAAGAGCACTTTTTTCCAGTCCTGTCTGGTCCAGCGATGGTGGGTTTGTGCCCATAGGCGATGTTGTTGCCGGTGATGTCTAGTGAGGACCTGACTTACAACAGGCCTACAAGCCCTCAGTCCAGCCTCTCTCAGCCTATTGCAAACAGTCTGAGCACTGATGGAGGGATTGTGCGTTCCTGGTGTAACGCGGGCAGTTGTTGTTGCCATCCTGTACCTGTCCCGCAGGTGTGATGTTCGGATGTACCGATCCTGTGCAGGTGTTGTTACACGTGGTCTGCCACTGCGAGGACGATCAGCTGTCCGTCCTGTCTCCCTGTAGCGCTGTTTAGGGGTCTCACAGTTCGGACATTGCAATTTATTGCCCTGGCCACATCGGTAGTCCTCGTGCCGCCTTGCAGCATGCCTAAGGCACGTTCACGCAGATAAGCAGGGACCCTGGGCATCTTTCTTTTGGTGTTTTTCAGAGTCAGTAGAAAGGCCTCTTTAGTGTCCTAAGTTTTCATAACTGTGGCCTTAATTGCCTACCGTCTGTAAGCTGTTAGTGTCTTAACGACCGTTCTACAGGTGCATGGTCATTAATTGTTTATGGTTCATTGAACACGCATGGGAAACCGTGTTTCAACCCTTTACCATGAAGCCTTTACAATGATCTGTGAAGTCATTTGGATTTTTACGAATTCTCTCTGAAAGACAGGGTCCTGAAAAGGGGACTTTATTTTTTTGCAGAGTGTATTAGGGCCCAGACAGAGATGCTGAAGTGGTTTGTTCAGTCGAGTATCTCGATAGGAGGAATAGAAGAGGTCTGAAAATGGTTTGACTGTTGAATCAGATGTGTTGGTCCTCCCCAGTGCTGATACCTAAATCTCCCCCGTCTCTATACTGTGTGTGTGTCAGAGTGTTGTACTTTCTGTTTCCCTCTCATTCAGCTGTAGTTAGTGTAGGTCATAAAGGAGACGCAACAATAAGCTACTGTATACCTGGGCTCTGAGGCCACTTCTCTACATGATAGACTACAGTACACAAGCCCACTGCGTAGGATTAATCATCCCTATAAAGCTGTCACACACACTGTAACACAAACACACAAGCTCAGGTGGGCGCATAGTCTCACAGACACATTTTCCACAGGACAGGAGTACCTTTTAAGATGAATGTTTAAATAAAAGTGAATTTGTTTAAGGAAAATACAACATACTTTGGCAATGAAAGCTTTCTTTAGGGTGTAAATGTGGACAGTGCCTCTCTACTGTGGTGGGATCTGTGTATTCACTCACCCTGGCTGTGTTTACCTGTTTCATCAGCAACACCTTACCTCTCTAGTGGCCCTCCCTCTACATCACTGAGAGGAGACTGATGGACATTCGGAGGGGATAAAACACTCCTTCCATGGGATGGCTGGACCTGCTATTAGTAAATGACTATCTTTTAACACCACAAAAGTGTGCGTAATATATTATGAATATATGTTTGTATGAGGCAGTTAATCGTGTGTGTGTGTGTGTATTGGTGCATCAGACAGCAGCCAGCTGGCCCTTCATGTTACTCTTAATGATTTTCATGTTAAAGATTGGAGATTGTCATGTTTTCTTAGTGTATTTTTTCATAGTTGCCATAGCAACTGAATATAAAATAGTGGAAACACAGGTTTGGCCTCTATCTTGATTTTGATAAAAATGTAAATTGGATGTAAATCCCAATATTTAATCTTTCACTTAAAGAGAACAGAATGGAAACGGGAAAGACTTGATGATGTTTGTATTTTTATGTGTCGTCTGTTTTGGCCTCGACAGTGGCATTGATAAATAAACCGCATAGATAATAATCCGGATTGTGAATCCCATTTTCATTCCTGGTATTTATTCAGTCCAGAGTATTCAAATATTGATTCAATTTGATGTTTTGGAATAAAATGCAAACAAAACAATGTACATATAATGCTTTTTTTTTCTTTGCCAGAAAAGGTATTGTGGTTTATGTATGAGCTCTATTCTGCTCTATTCTGGGCCTGCACTGTGTTTCCACCTGCAGATACACAAATAGGCTGTCTCTATCTGAGAGTGACAGCACACCACTGTTAGGGCTATAGTGTCTGTTGAAGTCAAACATTGTGCTGGGGATGTTGTTGTTGTCTGTAATGGTTTAAGGGTGAGATCCAGCCTGACAGGGAGGAGGAGCAGGCGGTATTGTTGTGGTGTATTATTAGACATAGGTGCTTCAGTATCTTGGTGGTGCTAAAGGCATATTGAGTTGTGTACCGAGGCAAACTTTTCCCGGTATGGGATGCTTTTTCATGGTGACTGAATGGGGTGTATTAATATATTATATAGATTAACCCTAATGTACTATTTTCTTTAGTATGTGACTTAAAACTGCTGACACACACACGCACATCTGCATGTCTACACTAATTACAGTGCCATGCAAAAGTATTCATTCCCCTTCGTGTTTTTCCTATTTTGTTGCATTACAACCTGTAATTTGAATTTAAAAAAAAATTGGATTTCATGTAATGGACATACATAAAATAGTCCAAATTGGTGAAGTGACATTTTTTTTTTAAATTTAGAAGTTGTGCGTGCAAATGTATTCACCTCCTTTGCTAGGAAGCCCCTAAATAAGATCTGGTGCAACCAATTACCTTCAGAAGTCACATAATTAGTTAAAGTTCACCTGTGTGCAATCTAAGTGTCACATGATCTGTCACATGATCTCACTATATATACACCTGTTCTGAAAGGCCCCAGAGTCTGCAACACCACTAAGCAAGGGTCACCACTAAGCAAGCGGCACCATGAAGACCAAGGAGCTCTCCAAACTGGTCAGAGACAAATTTGTGGAGTACAGAACAGGGTTGGGTTACAAAAAAATATCAGAAAATTTGAACATCCTATGGAGCACCATTAAATCCATTATTAAAAGAGACCAAAGATAACCCTGAAGGAGCTGCAAAGCTCCACAGCGGAGATTGGAGTATTTTTCCATAGGACCACTTTAAGCCATACACGCCACAGAGCTGGGCTTTACAGAAGAGTGGCCAGAAAAAAGCCATCGCTTAAAGAAAAAATAAGCAAACACGTTTGGTGTTCACCAAAAGGCATGTGGGAGACTCCCCAAACATATGAAAGAAGGTACTCTGGTCAGATGAGACTAAAATTGAGCTTTTTGGTCATCAAGGAAAACGCTATGTCTGGCACAAACCCAACACCTCTCATCACCCCGAGAATATCATCCCCACAGTGAACATTTAAATATCTTGGAATGGCCTAGTCAAAGCCCAGACCTCAATCCAATTGAGAATATGTGGTATGACTTAAAAATTGCTGTACACCAACGGAACCCATCCAACTTGAAGGAGCTGGAGCAGTTTTGCCTTGAAGAACGGGCAAAAATCCCAGTGGCTAGATGTGCCAAGCTTATAGAGACATACCCCAAGAGACTTGCAACTATGTAGTTGTAAGTCAACAAACTAGGAAAAATGCCAAGGTGGGGGTGAATACTTTCGCAAGCCACTGTACACTCAAATCAAATCAAATGTATTTATAAAGCCCTTCTTACATCAGCTGATATCTCAAAGTTCTGTACAGAAACCCAGCCTAAAACCCCAAACAGCAAGCATCCAGGTGTAGAAGCACGGTGGCTAGGAAAAACTCCCTAGAAAGGCCAGAACCTAGGAAGAAACCTAGAGAGGAACCAGGCTATGAGGGGTGGCCAGTCCTCTTCTGGCTGTGCCGGGTGGAGATTTTAACAGAACATGGCCAAGATGTTCAAATGTTCATAGATGACCAGCAGGGTCAAATAATAATAATCACAGTGGTTGTCGAGGGTGCAACAGGTCAGCACCTCAGGAGTAAATGTCAGTTGGCTTTTCATAGCCGATCATTCAGAGTATCTCTACCGCTCCTGTTGTCTCTAGAGAGTTGAAAACAGCAGGTCTGGGACAGGTAGCACGTCCGGTGAACAGGTCAGGGTTCCATAGCCGCAGGCAGAACAGTTGAAACTGGAGCAGCAGCATGGCCAGGTGGACTGGGGACAGCAAGGAGTCATCAGGCCAGGTAGTCCTTAGGCATGGTTCTAGGGCTCAGGTCCTCTGAGAAAGAAAGAGAAAGAAAGAAAGAAAGAAAGAAGGAAAGAAAGAGAGAAAGAAAGAAAGAGAAAAAGAGAGAAAGAGAGAGAGAGAATTAGAGAGAGCATACTTAAATTCACACAGGACACTGGATAAGACAGGAGAAATACTCCAGATATAACAGACTGACCCTAGCCTCCCAACACATAAACTACTGCAGCATAAATACTGGAGGCTGAGACAGGAGGGGTCGGGAGACACTATGGCCCCGTCCGACGATACTCCCGGACAGGGCCAAACAGGCAGGATATAACCCCACCCACTTTGCCAAAGCACAGCCCCCACACCACTAGAGGGATATCTTCAACCACCAACTTACCATCCTGAGACAAGGCCGAGTATAGCACACAAAGATCTCCGCCACGGTACAACCCAAGGGGGGGCGCCAACCCAGACAGAAAGATCACGTCAGTGACTCAACCCACTCAAGTGACGCACCCCTACTAGGGACGGCATGGAGAGCACCAGTAAGCCAGTGACTCAGCCCCTGTAATAGGGTTAGAGGCAGAGAATCCCAGTGGAGAGAGGGGAACCGGCCAGGCAGAGACAGCAAGGGCGGTTCGTTGCTCCAGTGCCTTTCTGTTCACCTTCACATTCCTGGGCCAGACTACACTCAATCATAGGACCTACTGAAGAGATGAGTCTTCAATAAAGACTTAAAAGTTGAGACCGAGTCTGCGTCTCTCACATGGGTAGGCAGACCATTCCATAAAAATTGAGCTCTATAGGAGAAAGCCCTGCCTCCAGCTGTTTGCTTAGAAATAGACAGTTAGGAGGCCTGCGTCTTGTGACCGTAGTGTACTTGTAGGTATGTACGGCAGGACCAAATCGGAAAGATAGGTAGGAGCAAGCCCATGTAACGCTTTGTAGGTTAGCAGTAAAACCTTGAAATCAGCCCTTGCCTTAACAGGAAGCCAGTGTAGAGAGACTAGCACTGGAGTAATATGATACAAGGTTTTGGTTCTAGTCAAGATTCTAGCAGCCGTGTTTAGCACTAACTGAAGTTTATTCAGTGCTTTATCCGGGTAGCCGGAAAGTAGAGCATTGAAGTAGTCTAACCTAGAAGTGACAAAAGCATGGATTAATTTTTCTGCATAATTTTTGGACAGAAAGTTTCTGATTTTTGCATTGTTACAAAGATGGAAAAAAGCTGTCCTTACTGTCCAAAGGGCTACACTGCCCCTGATGTGAATGTTAATGAGTGTTGGGCACCAGGCTACTGCATGTTCTCAATGGGACAGGGTTCAGTGGAGTGGAGGAGACAGGGTGGGGGGAGTGGAGGAGACAGGGTGAGGGGAGTGGGGGAGACAGGGTTCAGTGGAGTGGAGGAGACAGGGTGAGGGGAGTGGAGGAGACAGGGTGAGGGGAGTGGGGGAGACAGGGTTCAGTGGAGTGGAGGAGACAGGGTGAGGGGAGTGGAGGAGACAGGGTGAGGGGAGTGGAGGAGACAGGGTGAGGGGAGTGGGGGAGACAGGGTGAGGGGAGTGGGGGAGGAGAGGAGGCACGCTTCATGTAATCTAAATGCAATTACCCCTAACTCCCTCTCTCCTAACCCCCTCTCTCTCTCCTAACCCCCTCCCTCTCTCCTAACCCCCTCTCTCTCTCCTAACCCCCTCTCTCTCCTAACCCCCTCTCTCCTAATCCCCTCTCTTTCTCCTAACCCCACTCCGTCTCTCCTAATCCCACTCTCTCTCTCCTAACCCCACTCCCTCTCTCGTAACCCACTCCCTCTCTCCTAACCCCAATCCTCTCTCCTAACCCCACTCCTCTCTCCTAAACCCCTCCCACTCTGCTAACCCCCTCACTCCCTCTCTCCTAACTCCCTCACTCCCTCTCCTAACCCACTCTCTCCTAATCCCCTCCCTCCCTCTCTCCGACCCACCCTCCTTATCTCCTAACCCCCTCCCTCTCTCCTACCCCCTCCCTCCCTCTCTCCTAACCTCCTCCCTACCTCTCTCCGACCCACCCTCCCTCTCTCCTAAACCCCTCTCTCTCCTAACCCCCTCTCTCTCTCCTAACCCCCCCTCTCTCTCCTAACCCCCTCCCTCTCTCGTAACCCCACTACCTCTCTCGTAACCCCACTCCCTCTCTCTTAGGAGAGAGGGAGGGGGTTACCTTCCCTCTCTCCTAACCACTTCCCTCTCTCCTAACTCCCTCCCTCTCTCCTAACCTCTTCCCTATCTCCTAACCCCCTCCCCCTCTCCTACCTCCCCCTCCCTCCCTCTCTCCTAATCCACTCACTCTCTCTCTCCTACCCCCTCCCTCCCTCTCTCCTACCCCCTCCCTCCCTCTCTCCTAACCCCCTCTCTCTCTTCTAACCCCCTCTTTCCTAACCCCCTCCCTCCCTCTCTCCTAACCTCCTCCCTCTCTCCTACCCCCCCTCCTTCTCTCCTAACCCCCTCTTTCTCTCCAAACTCCCTCCCTCCCTCTCTCCGACCCACCCCCCTTATCTCCTAACCCCACTCCTCTCTCCTAACCCCACTCCTCTCTCCTAATCCCACTCCCTCCCTCTCTCCTAAACCCCTCCCTCTCTCCTAACCTTGCTCCCTCCCTCTTTCCTAACCCCCCTCCCTCTTTCCTAACCCCCCCTCTCCCCTATCTCCCTCCCTCTCTCCTAACCCCCTTTCTCTCTCCCAACCGCCTCCCTCTCTCCTAACTCCCTCTTTCCTAATCCCCTCAATCCCTCTTTCCTAATCCCCTCACTCACTCTCTCCTAATCCCCTCACTCCCTCTCTCCTAACCCCCTTTCTCTCTCCTAACTGCCTCCTTCTCTCCTAACCCCCTCACTCCCTCTCTCCTAACTCCCTCTTTCCTAATCCCCCACTCCCTCTTTCCTAATCCCCTCACTCACTCTCTCCTAATCCCCTCACTCCCTCTCTCCAACCCACCCTCCCTCTCTCCTAACCCCCCTCCCTCTCTTCTCCCTCTCTCCTAACCCCTCCCTCCTTCTCTCCTAACCCCCTCCCTCCTTCTCTCCTAACCCCCTCCCTCCTTCTCTCCGATCCCCATCCCTCTCTCCTAACCCCCTCACTCCTTCTCTCCTAACCCCTCACTCCCTCTCTCCTAACCCCTCCCTCCTTCTCTCCTAACCCCCTCCCTCCTTCTCTCCGATCCCCATCCCTCTCTCCCAACCCCCTCACTCCTTCTCTCCTAACCCCTCACTCCCTCTCTCCTAACCCCTCCCTCCTTCTCTCCTAACCCCCTTCCTCCTTCTCTCCGATCCCCATCCCTCTCTCCTAACCCCCTCACTCCTTCTCTCCTAACCCCTCACTCCCTCTCTCCTAACCCCTCCCTCCTTCTCTCCTAACCCCTCACTCCCTCTCTCCTAACCCCTCCCTCCTTCTCTCCTAACCCCCTTCCTCCTTCTCTCCGATCCCCATCCCTCTCTCCTAACCCTCTCCCTCCCTCTCTCCTAACCCCACTCCCTCTCTCCTAAGCCCCTCTCTCATAACCCCCCTCCCCCCTCCCCCCTCTCCCATAAACCCCTCCCCCTCTCTCCTAACCCCCTCACTCCCTCTCTCCTAACCCCCTCACTCCCTCTCTCCTAACCCCCTCACTCCCTCTCTCATAATCCCCTCACTCCCTCTCTCCTACCCACCCTCCTAATCTCCTAACCCCCTCACTCCCTCTCTCCTAATCCCCTCACTCCCTCTCTCCTACCCACCCTCCTAATCTCCTAACCCCCTCCCTCCCTCCTAACCCCCTCACTCCCTTACTGCAGCCTGTCCATACCTGTTCTTGTGAAAAACATGGGCCCATCTCTAGATGTTACCCCACTCTGTCTGTCTGTGTCTGCCAGGGTCCAGTGAAGATGATATGGTCCTTCTTCCTGTTATTATTGCCCATTATTTCCTTGGCAGAGCAGAGGAGTGGAGAGGGAGTAGGATGAGACGAGGAGGGAAGCTGCTGTACTTTAATAGCACACCTGAATAGGGGCTGTCACATAATCAATGCATACAGACCTGTATTACTGACTGTCACTGAGACTACATCAGAGGGAGTGAGAAAGCCAGAGAGAGGGAGAGGGGGGTAACTGAAAGATGCATAGTAAATTAGTATGTATGTGTTTGTATTATGTGCAATGGCATTCTCTGCTTCCCCCTGTGTCTCTGTTTCATCCTGCATCATGTCATGTCTCCCTCTCACTGTGATAAAGAAATAAAGGAGATGTGGTCCCTCTTATGCTGATGGAGGATCATAAGCCTCTCACTTTCTCTGACCAGTAGTAAGACTGTAACAGGTCTGGAATGTTGGTGGTATAACGTATTGAAGGTGGTGGTATAACATATTGAAGGTGGTGGTATAACATATTGAAGGTGGTGGTATAACATATTGAAGGTGGTGGTATAACGTATTGAAGGTGGTGGTATAACATATTGAAGGTGGTGGTATAACGTATTGAAGGTGGTGGTATAACATATTGAAGGTGGTGGTATAACATATTGAAGGTGGTGGTATAACATATTGAAGGTGGTGGTATAACATATTGAAGGTGGTGGTATAACGTATTGAAGGTGGTGGTATAACATATTGAAGGTGGTGGTATAACATATTGAAGGTGGTGGTATAACGTATTGAAGGTGGTGGTATAACGTATTGAAGGTGGTGGTATAACATATTGAAGGTGGTGGTATAACATATTGAAGGTGGTGGTATAACGTATTGAAGGTGGTGGTATAACGTATTGAAGGTGGTGGTATAACATATTGAAGGTGGTGGTATAACGTATTGAAGGTGGTGGTATAACATATTGAAGCTGGTGGTATAACATATTGAAGGTGGTGGTGTAACATATTGAAGGTGGTGGTATAACGTATTGAAGGTGGTGGTATAACATATTGAAGGTGGTGGTATAACATATTGAAGGTGGTGGTATAACGTATTGAAGGTGGTGGTATAACATATTGAAGGTGGTGGTATAACATATTGAAGGTGGTGGTGTAACATATTGAAGGTGGTGGTATAACATATTGAAGGTGGTGGTATAACGTATTGAAGGTGGTGGTATAACGTATTGAAGGTGGTGGTATAACATATTGAAGGTGGTGGTATAACATATTGAAGGTGGTGGTATAACGTATTGAAGGTGGTGGTATAACATATTGAAGGTGGTGGTATAACATATTGAAGGTGGTGGTATAACGTATTGAAGGTGGTGGTATAACATATTGAAGGTGGTGGTATAACATATTGAAGGTGGTGGTATAACATATTGAAGGTGGTGGTGTAACATATTGAAGGTGGTGGTATAACATATTGAAGGTGGTGGTATAACATATTGAAGGTGGTGGTATAACATATTGAAGGTGGTGGTATAACATATTGAAGGTGGTGGTGTAACATATTGAAGGTGGTGGTATAACGTATTGAAGGTGGTGGTATAACATATTGAAGGTGGTGGTGTAACATATTGAAGGTGGTGGTATAACATATTGAAGGTGGTGGTATAACATATTGAAGGTGGTGGTATAACATATTGAAGGTGGTGGTATAACATATTGAAGGTGGTGGTATAACATATTGAAGGTGGTGGTATAACGTATTGAAGGTGGTGGTATAACATATTGAAGGTGGTGGTATAACGTATTGAAGGTGGTGGTATAACATATTGAAGCTGGTGGTATAACGTATTGAAGGTGGTGGTGTAACATATTGAAGGTGGTGGTATAACATATTGAAGGTGGTGGTGTAACATATTGAAGGT
This sequence comes from Salvelinus alpinus, assembly GCF_045679555.1. NCBI lineage: Eukaryota > Metazoa > Chordata > Actinopteri > Salmoniformes > Salmonidae > Salvelinus > Salvelinus alpinus. The sequence continues at coordinate 37,609,687 of NC_092100.1, read as the reverse complement.
GGTGGTATAACATATTGAAGGTGGTGGTATAACGTATTGAAGGTGGTGGTATAACATATTGAAGGTGGTGGTATAACGAATTGAAGGTGGTGGTATAACGTATTGAAGGTGGTGGTATAACATATTGAAGGTGGTGGTATAACATATTGAAGGTGGTGGTATAACATATTGAAGGTGGTGGTATAACATATTGAAGGTGGTGGTATAACATATTGAAGGTGGTGGTATAACGTATTGAAGGTGGTGGTATAACGTATTGAAGGTGGTGGTATAACATATTGAAGGTGGTGGTATAACATATTGAAGGTGGTGGTATAACATATTGAAGGTGGTGGTATAACATATTGAAGGTGGTGGTATAACATATTGAAGGTGGTGGTATAACATATTGAAGGTGGTGGTATAACATATTGAAGGTGGTGGTATAACATATTGAAGGTGGTGGTATAACATATTGAAGGTGGTGGTATAACGTATTGAAGGTGGTGGTATAACATATTGAAGGTGGTGGTATAACGTATTGAAGGTGGTGGTATAACATATTGAAGCTGGTGGTATAACGTATTGAAGGTGGTGGTATAACATATTGAAGCTGGTGGTATAACATATTGAAGGTGGTGGTATAACGTATTGAAGGTGGTGGTATAACGTATTGAAGGTGGTGGTATAACATATTGAAGGTGGTGGTATAACGTATTGAAGGTGGTGGTATAACGTATTGAAGGTGGTGGTATAACGTATTGAAGGTGGTGGTATAACATATTGAAGGTGGTGGTATAACGTATTGAAGGTGGTGGTATAACATATTGAAGGTGGTGGTATAACATATTGAAGGTGGTGGTATAACGTATTGACGGTGGTGGTATAACATATTGAAGGTGGTGGTATAACATATTGAAGGTGGTGGTATAACGTATTGAAGGTGGTGGTATAACATATTGAAGGTGGTGGTATAACATATTGAAGGTGGTGGTATAACGTATTGAAGGTGGTGGTATAACATATTGAAGGTGGTGGTATAACGTATTGAAGGTGGTGGTATAACGTATTGAAGGTGGTGGTATAACATATTGAAGGTGGTGGTATAACATATTGAAGGTGGTGGTATAACATATTGAAGGTGGTGGTATAACATATTGAAGGTGGTGGTATAACGTATTGAAGGTGGTGGTATAACATATTGAAGGTGGTGGTATAACATATTGAAGGTGGTGGTATAACATATTGAAGGTGGTGGTATAACATATTGAAGGTGGTGGTATAACATATTGAAGGTGGTGGTATAACATATTGAAGGTGGTGGTATAACATATTGAAGGTGGTGGTATAACATATTGAAGGTGGTGGTATAACATATTGAAGGTGGTGGTATAACATATTGAAGGTGGTGGTATAACATATTGAAGGTGGTGGTATAACATATTGAAGGTGGTGGTATAACGTATTGAAGGTGGTGGTATAACGTATTGAAGGTGGTGGTATAACGTATTGAAGGTGGTGGTATAACGTATTGAAGGTGGTGGTATAACATATTGAAGGTGGTGGTATAACATATTGAAGGTGGTGGTATAACGTATTGAAGGTGGTGGTATAACATATTGAAGGTGGTGGTATAACGTATTGAAGGTGGTGGTATAACGAATTGAAGGTGGTGGTATAACGTATTGAAGGTGGTGGTATAACATATTGAAGGTGGTGGTATAACATATTGAAGGTGGTGGTATAACGAATTGAAGGTGGTGGTATAACGTATTGAAGGTGGTGGTATAACGAATTGAAGGTGGTGGTATAACGTATTGAAGGTGGTGGTATAACATATTGAAGGTGGTGGTATAACATATTGAAGGTGGTGGTATAACGTATTGAAGGTGGTGGTATAACATATTGAAGGTGGTGGTATAACATATTGAAGGTGGTGGTATAACATATTGAAGGTGGTGGTATAACGTATTGAAGGTGGTGGTATAACATATTGAAGGTGGTGGTATAACGTATTGAAGGTGGTGGTATAACGAATTGAAGGTGGTGGTATAACGTATTGAAGGTGGTGGTATAACATATTGAAGGTGGTGGTATAACGTATTGAAGGTGGTGGTATAACGTATTGAAGGTGGTGGTATAACATATTGACTGACTTGCCTAGTTAAATAAAGGTTAAATAAAAATCCAACCTGACTGACCTTGAGAGGATCTCCAGAGAAGAATGGGAGGAACTCCCCAAATACAGGTGTGCCAAGCTTGAAGCGTCATACCCAAGACTCAATGCTGTAATTGCTGCCAAAGGTGCTTTAACAAAGTACTGAGTAAAGGGTCTGAATACTTATTTAAATGTGATATTTCATTTATTTTTTATTTTTATTAATTTCTAACAATTTCAACAACAAAAAAACGTGTTATGCTTTTGTCATTATGGGGTATTGTGTGTAGGTTGACGACGGGAAAATAACAATTTAATCAATTTTAGAATAAAGCTGTAACATAACAAAATGTGTAAAAAGTCATGTGGTCTGAATACTTTCAGAAGGCACTGTGCATTTAACAACACAGCAGCTTTTCAACATGTTTTTATACACTTCTGTATAACCAAAAATCTATGACAAAGTTGGCTCTTTTTCACTGGGGGTCAATGGGAAAGAATGTTTGTTTTGAGTGAAATTCCTTATTATTACGTTAATATTGACCTGGAGTATCAGTTGAAAGAACCCAACATTTCTAAATTCCATGGAAGTTATTGCATCACAATACCAGCCAATCATTGAGTTTACTAGTCAAATTGCCAGGGTTAGAGAGCCCATACCTGTTCTGTTCATTCTATTTCTATGGGTCAAGAACAGTGTTCTCAGGCTCACCCTCCATAATACTAATAGGCCTACACACCACTAATATACACACACACACATGCACATATGTAGTATCAGGAGAGAGATTAGAGACATAGAAGAGATAGAAGGATATACAGTATGGAAGGTATAGGAATATATGAGAGGAAGTCCATACACACCCACACAGCTGGGTAACTGTACCGCCCTTGACCGCAAAGTGCTACAGAGGGCGGTGCGAACAGCCCAGTACATCATTTGGGCCGAGCTTCCTGCCATCCAGGACCTGTCAGAGGAAGGCCCGAAAAATATTTAAAGACTTTTGACACTGCTACTGTCCGACAAACGGTACCGGAGGATCGGCTCTCAGACCAACAGGTTCTGAGACAACTTCTACCCCCAAGCCACAAGACTGCTAAATCGCCAAATGAATAGTACCCCAACGATCTGCACTGACCCTATACACACTTACTAGACTTTATATACACACTCACTGGACTGTATATACACACTCACTCACTCACACACTACACTGTCACTCCCAAACAAATTCTTTATACATTCACATGCCGTAACACATACCCACGCATACTGACACACACACTTTTACATAATTTGCTGCTGTTACTCTGTTCTTTATTTGACTCTTATCATCAATCATGATGTCTAGTCACTTTATCCTGCCTTCATGTTTTATTTTTTAAATGTATTTATTTAACCTTTATTTAACTAGGCAAGTCCGTTAAGAACAAATTCTTATTTACAGTGACGTCCTACACCGGCCAAACTCGGATGACGCTGGGCCAATTGAGCACCCAGTCCTATGGGACTCCCAGTCATGGCCGGTTGTGATACAGCCTGGATTTGAACCAGGGTGTCTAGTGACGCCTCTAGCACGGAGACGCAGTGCCTTAGACCGCTGCGCCACTCGGGAGCCCTGATGTACAGTAGATATCTATCTCAAATACCTCGTACTTCTGCACATTGATCTGGTACTGGTACTGCCTGTATATAGCTCCATTCTTGTGTAGTTTATTTTGTTCCTCTTGTGTTAGTTACTATCGTTAAACTCTGCTTTGTTGGGAAAGGTTCGTAAACAAACATTTCACTGTAAAGTCTACACCAGTTGTATTTGTGTCTGTCTGTGTGTGTGTCTGCTCCATTGAGCCATGTAATAAAAAATTTAAAACAAGTTCAGCCTCTCCTCAGTCCCAGAGCTGACCTCACCCTGGCCTGTTCATGGGACAACAGAGCTCCAGCCCCAGGTCATCCTGCCTCTCTGTAATAATGCGTTGTGTTGACTGTGTTGTGTGGAGGAGCTGTTTGTTCAGGGCTGTGCCCAGGAGAGGAGAGGGGACAACGGATACAGGGTGACCTGGGGCTGGAGCTCTGTTGTCCCCTGAACAGGCCAGGGTGAGGTCAGCTCTGGGACTGAGGAGAGGCTGAACTCTTTGTGTCTATTGAATCAACTAAGCTCTGACATAGTGTCTCTATTGAGGAAACCTAAACACATTCTGTGTGGTTGTCTATTCCTGATTTGGTCTATGGGTTTAGGGTTGTAATACAATTAGTTATATAAAACTAAGGCGAACCTCTCACTCCAGAGGGAATATTGCAACTGTGCAACTCTCACGCTTGTCTTCAACTTCTGTATGTGGATTGTATTGTTCAGTATTTTAGTTGTGATTTCTATGTAGTTCTGCGGAAGACGAGGCTTTATTGTGGATACAGTGGAATTCAAAGGGTGGATTGTGTAAGTGTTTGTTTATTTGGGAGTGAGTGTGTTTTCTCCTCTGCCTCCCATCTCTACACCACAGCACTGATCCTCTCCATCCCCCACCCTGGCCTTCCCTGATCCTGGGGTTAATGGTCCCGGAGGCCCGGTCCAGACAGGGACACTATCCTGCTGCCCTGCCCCAGCCTCCCCCTCTCTCATCTGGGTCAGTCCACTGAGGATAGGGCCTAGTATAAGATTAATGGAGCTCACCACTAGAGCAAGGTGTACAGTACGTGTGTGGGACATGTTGTTTGTTTGTGTGTGTTTGTAGAGAGAATGAGTCTCTCTGTTTAAGGCTTCAGGGGTAAACTCTAATCACTGGATCAGTGGTGTGGTTTGACCATATTGGACAATTTAGGACTGTGTGTGTGTGTGTGTGCGTGGATGTTTGTGTGGGTGTGTGTATATGTAACATATATACAGCTGACACACATGACCTTTATTTAGCAGGTAATTATACGCTCCCATGTGACTCTCTCTCTCTCTCTCTCTCCCTACTCCATTCTACTCTCTGACTCTACCCATCTCCTTCTCTCTGCTTCCCTTTTCTCTTTTCTCTCTCTTTCCTCCCCATCTCCCTCCCTCCCTCCCTCCCTCCCTCCCTCCCTCCCTCCCTCCCTCCCTCCCTCCCTCCCTCCCTCCCTCCCTGTGTGAAGAGTGCTGTTTCAGCAAGGTCTTCTGTTCATTCTCAAGGTGTCCCCAGTCCGCCTCTCCTCTCCCCAGCTCTCTCTCTCTCTCTTCTTTTTTGAAGGCCCAGTTAATGGATTGGCCTTATATACCTTCCAAATGGAGCTCTCCCAGCCTTAATTCCCTTCCTGATAAAGATCCCCTTTTACCTTCCCTTTCTATAAGTCTCTACCTGATATCAGACACACTGGGAAGGGCAGATGAGCACCACATCCTACCTCTGTGTCCAGACCAGGGGAAAATGGATGCGGGTGAAAGAGAATCAATGTTTTTTCCATTCATGTGTTAGTGAGGGGGAATGAGGGGTCTGTATGGTGGTAAATAGGAGCTATCGGAGTCTTTACCATATATTGGCTGTATAGACAGACACAGTGTCTGTGGTGGGATTGGAGGCTTTCAGCAGCTTTATGGGGACAGGAGGTTATCAGGGGGATCTGGAGAATGGCAGGTATAGCTGTCAAAGCTGTCAGCTCCTCAGAACCTGTGCGACCACACAAACAAACAAACTGAACCCCCCCCCCCCCCCCACCACTGGATGATGTCTGGACTTTCTCCATTAGACAGAATACAGGCAGTTTGACCTGCTTGGCTACTGAAGCATGTACTATTGTACTGTATATGCTGCCTGGTGTATTTGAAAAACAACTCTAAAATACTTTTGGTAAAACTACAAATGAGACAACAGAAGTGCTTACATGGGAGATTTTACTGAATAGAAGCTGACCTAACATCTACCCCCCCCCCCCCCCCCCCACACACCTCTCTCCATCCTCATATTAACCTCAGAGGCACTGTGGTGTGGTGGTGAAGATAGTGAGGAGAAATTGGGTTAGAGAGAGAGAGAGAGAGATAGAAAGAGATTGAGAAACCTAATGGCAGCTCCAGCGCCTTCATACATCCTTTACATGTCATCATATCGAAACAGCAATACAACAGGCATAAGCTTTCTATCATACTATCAAAAAATATGCCATTCTTAAATATGTCACATCTACTAGTGTTTTCCCCTCTGGTCCCCCTCAGACACAGAGAGACAGACAGAGGGTTAATCTAGCTGCATGTTTGATGCATTTTTAACGGGCTCTGGACTCTTCGTGTTTCCAGCCAGCTGAAGATCTCATCTGCTATCATTTAATTAGTGCAGGAATCACAGTGCATAATAAAACACTATTAATATACCTCATCCCCTCCTTCCACCACCCCCATCCCCATCTCCTCCTCAGCCACTTACTGAACCACAGGAAAAAAGACTGCATTTTATTTCCTCCCCATTTTCTGTTAAAAGAGGGAGAGATTTGTCCAGTAATTATGCTCTCGTTAGGACAGAGAGAATGTTTAAGTGGTGTAAGTAGTATAAAGTGTGTGGCTGGGCTGGGCTGGCTGGGCTGGTGGGCTGGGCTGGCTGGCTTGACTGGTTGGCTGGCTGGGCTGGGCTGGCTGGGCTGGGCTGGCTGGCTGGCTGGGCTGGGCTGGGCTGGTGGGCTGGCTGGCTGGCTGGGCTGGCTGGGCTGGTGGGCTGGTGGGCTGGCTGGTATTCAGGGTGAAGAGCTGTAGTTATATTTCATCAGAGGACCATTTCTTACTGTACCTACTACTCAGTGTTTGATGGGCAGTGGGCCTTCATGGACCACTGCGTTCAGAGAGATCAGACACACAGAGAGGGTTACAGAGCAAGCCTCCACATTTATTGGGCAGTCAGCCTCTGTGGTCGGAGTTTGTGTGTGAATGGGTGGATGTGTGTGTGTGTGTGTGTGTGGGGGGGGGTTGTATTTTGCCCATCACAGCTTTTCTAAAACATAAATATAAATGAATATTTATCAGCAGGCCAGCGACTTGTGCGTGTGGTGGGAACAGGGGAATAGATTTTTGACCAAATGTGTTTTGGATTTAATTCAACCAATTTTTTTCCTCGCTAGATTTGCATAGAAATCATCTGAGGTGAGAGACATTTAGCAGACGTCCAAGTCCAAGTATTAGGGAAGAACATCTAGGGAGTGAACAACATAGTTTCTGTGTGTATCTCTATCTGTTCTTATGTTCTTATCTCTCTCTCTCTCGCTCTCTCTCTCTCTCTCTCTCTCTCTCTCTCTCTCTCTCTCTCTCTCTCTCTCATTGATGTTTATTCAGATGATGGTCAATAGTAGAAACAGCAGACCGAGAGTGTTGTCAATATGTAGACAGCTCAGTGTTGTAAATGAACCAATGCACAATGGATGATTCACTGGATGTCTGAACACAGTTACCTCTCTAATGTCTCATTTGGAGGCTCATGTGTAGTTGTGTTGTGATCAATAAGTCTGTTCACTTAATGGGGAATTTGATTCCAATAGAATAACACTGGACTTGTGCATTTCGCTTTACTGCATCTCCCAATGTTCTCTGAACTCCACAGCCAAAGAGCTCACAGGAAACCCAATTCCCCAATCTCCCTCTCTGTGTTTCTGTGTCCCCTGTCTGCACTGTGTGACGTTGTCGGCCCCTGTGTGACTTTTCCAAATGGCCCGTTATAATCACCGCTCTGCCATTGACTGTAATGGAATGTGACGATTAGCGCCTTCGTCGCCACGCTAATGGGCCTGACTTTCTGTTGCTGCCTAGGAGCAGTGCATTGTGGGATAGCCTAAATGAGGGTGGCGTGTGACAGAGGGGGGCGGGGGGGTGTGAAGGGGGGTAAAGTGTTCCTCTCCTCCTCTCTCAGGATGAAGACAGGCAGTTAGAGGGACACTTATGGGAACGCCAAATATCTCTTTCTAAATGTCAACGCCAAGAGAGAGCGAGAGAGAGACTGTATCCAGCCCCCTTTGCACTGGCCAAATTTGGTTTAAAGATATACACTATATATACAAAAGTATGTGGACACCCCTTCAAATGAATGGATTTGGCTATTTCAGCCACAACCGTTGCTGACAGGTGTATGAAATCGAGCACACAACCATGCAATCTCCATAGCTAAACATTGGCAGTAGAATGGCCTTACTGAAGAGCTCAGTGACTTTCAACATACCACCGTCATAGGATTCAACCTTTCCAACAAGTCAGTCAAATTTCTGCCCTGCTAGAGTTGCCCCGGTCAACTGTAAGTGCTGTTATTGTGAAGTGGAAACGTGTAGGAGCAACAATGTCTCAGCCACGAAGTGGTAGGCCACACAAACTCACAGATTGGGACCGCTGAGTGCTGAAGTGTGTAGCGCTGTCCTCGGTTGCAACACTCACTACCGAGTTCCAAACTGCCTTTGGAAGCAACGTCAGCACAATAATTGTTCGTCGGGAGCTTCATGAAATTGGTTTCCATGGCCGAGCAGCCGCACACAAGCCTAAGATCACCATGCACAATGCTAAGCTTCAGCTGGAGTGGTGTAAGGCTCGCTGCCATAATACTCTAGAGCAGTGGAAATGCTTTCTCTGGAATTATGAATTATGCTCACCATCTGGCAGTCCGACAGACAAATCTAGGATTGCCGGATGCCAGGAGAACACTACCTGCCCCAATGCATAGTGCCCACTGTAAAGTTTGGTGGAGGAGGAATAATGGTCTGAGACTGTTTTCCATGGTTCGGGCTTCCAACTTTGTTGCAACAGTTTGGGGAAGGCCATTTCCTGTTTCAGCATGACAATGCCCCTGTGCACAAAGCGAGGTCCATACAGAAAGGGTTTGTCGAAATTGGCGTGGAAGAACTTGACTGGCCTGCACAGATCCCTGACCTCAACACCGTCAAACACCTTTGGGATAAATTGGAATGCCGACTGTGAGCCAACCCTAATCGCCCAAAATCAGTGCCCGATCTCACTAATGCTCTTGTGGTTGAATTGGAGCAAGTCCCCACAGCAATGTTCCAACATCTAGTGGAAAGCCTTCCCAGAAGAGTAGAGGCTGTTATAGCAGCAAAGGGGGGACCAACTCCATATTTATGCCCATGATTTTTAATGAGATGTTCAACGAGCAGGCGTCCACATACTTTTGGTCATGGAGTGTATATTTGTAAAAGATCCCAAAGCATAACAAAAAAACACCAATGACTCTTTAATCAGATAGGAAGGTTAATCTATGTAGTGTGTGTGCTATCAGAGACCCTTCTCTCTTTTTCCACCTCTCCTATCTCCTCTCCTCCTCTCTTCTCCCCCTCCCCAGCCAGTGAGATAGACACGGAGTGAGAAAGGAGGTTGAATAACTTTCATCTTCATTACCTGCTTTGATTTCCCTGCTAAAGGAGGAAATGCATAATGTACCTCCTTTGAAGTCCACTATTACTGACAACATGTTACTTTAATCTGAGACCCCAGAACATGAAATATTTAGTCATTTACTGAACAAAGGAGGGCCAGCGACCATTTTCTCCTACCTATTTGACTTTCCCTGTCATACATTGTTAGTGTAACCAATAAGAAGCTAATAATTTGGGCTGGAAAAGGGCCTTTTCTAAGTGGAGGGGAGGTCAACCTGTTATTACCTTGTTATTTCACCAGACGGAGAGGGAAGAGCTCTGAAGTAAAGTGCTACCGTTGGCAGAAGTGTGTGTAGGTGACTGAAGGATACGTCTCTTACTCTGAAGGAACATGTTAGTGGTACTTCGCGTCTCTTAACTGATTGTTTGTGTGTGTGTGTGTGTCCTCAGAAGGGAAATTAAAATAATTACCCACTCATAAATGTTGTTTTTCCCTTCCCCTCTCCCACCCTCTATCATCCCTCCCTCCTTTTGATTAATTACTCTGTGAACATCATATGCAGGGTGAACACAAACATAATTGTTATTGTGTGTAATTGTGTATCTGTTTTAGTGTGCGTGCATGTGTGTGTACAGGTGTTTTTTGTGATTTTTCTCATTGAATACATCCAGCTCCTTTCCAGCCGCTTAACAGTAGTCTCTCCTGCACCATGTATACACATTCAGCTTCACTTCAGTCTATTGTATGTCCTGCCTTACAATACTTCCTCTGTAGCCTGATCCCACATCTGTTGCTTCATTGTCAAGCCAATTCCATAAGGAGTTGGCAAGAGAGCAGAAACAGATTGGCATGCAGGCTACTTCCTCTGTACCCATCCATACACTTTACGCTACTGACATACCAGTGAAACACACACACACACACACACACACACACACACACACACACACACACACACACACACACACACACACACACACACACACACACACACACACACACACACACACACACACACACACACACACACACACACACACACACACACACACACACACACACATCTCTAGATGGTCCTGGAAGGGCAGTAATGCTCTATCTGACTGAACAGTAGAATCAGCTTTACTAATCAGACTGGCTGATGTGGCCAGAGTGGAGATCAACAGAGGCACAGCTGGACTGTGTGTGTGTTTTGTTGTGTGTGTTTGTTGTGTGTGTCCCAGTAGTCCAGTCCATCTCTCTCAATACGACCCTGTCTCAGGGACCACATACATTATGAAACATTTCTCTTTGCTGCGGGCGTCCGGCGGCATGCCCCCAGGAGATTTTTTTTAGACTGTGAGAAGGTCACTTTTGGTGAAAAAAGACGGTAAAATCACCAGGAATTCGGCTTAAAATAAGTACTCCCACGAATAAAAAAAGATATGTGATCGTGTCTCAATGTAATCAAGGTATAAAATGAGTTATTTGTAAATACAATCTCTTTTTGATCAATTTGCAGTGTACAAATGATTAGAATTATGTTCCAACCCCGACTATCCACTCCAGCTGAATCTAGTTGCCTGCTCTGTTCTACTCCTAAATGCCTGAACATTTTATTATGTTGACACCATCTGAAATATATGTGATACGTACCACTGCACTGTAGGGAGATGATGAGGAGCAAGCAGTGACTGTGCGCTCGTGGCTCTCATTCGCAACACTGCTCACTCTGTTTGCTACAAATATACTGTACGTTGTAACTTGTCACTTTGATCTTAAAGGGATTTTGCGAAATTTTGGCAAATAATAACTTTCTCTACTTCCCCAGAGTCAGATGACCTCGTGGTTACCATTTTTATGTCTCTGTGTGCAGTTTGAAGGTAGTTTCATGAGCCGCAATGACTAGCTGTTCCCGAAAGACATCCAGTCATTGCTGCTAATGCTAGTTAGTAACTTTCTTCAAACTGCGTTCAGAGACATACAGTACACACTGTATCAATGGGTTCGCCTGACTCTGGGTAAGTAGAAAAAAGGCTTAATTGCCAAAATCTCATGCTATCCCTTTAAAAGCGTGCCTCGGCAGAAATGTATATCGAAAAATAGAAAATTCATAATCATATTTTTGATAGTGGTGGCAGCGATTTAGCAGCGGTGGCCCGCTGCTGCTAAATGAATATAGGGCAAACGTGTGTGTGTGTGAGTGTGTACACCCCTTGGCATGGAATTTTTCTTCTCTCAATACTGTATCGATTTCCTGTATGACTTCATCAGACTAATACTTGCTCAGCCCCAGCTTGTATGCACATCACGAAACACGCACACACACAAACACACACACACACACACACACACAAACACACACACACCTCTGTTAAATGTCTACAATGCCATTGTTTCCAGCAATCAGTCAAAGTAGTCTGTCTACAACTGAAAAGTATCTATACTGAACAAAAATATAAACGCAACATGCAACAATTTCTTTATTTTTCTGAGTTACAGTTCATATGAGGAAATCAGTCAATTGAAATAAATTCATTAGGCCCTTACCTATGGATTTCACATGAATGGGAATACAGACATGTTGGTCACAGATACCTTCAAAGAAATAGGCTTCACAATGGGCCTCATGATCTCATCACGGTGTGTTTGTGCTTTCCTGCAAAAGCTTTCCTGCAACCCGCTTCACCAATTACAAAAAGTATTATTTACCTCAATCTGAAAATCCATCATGGAAGCTAGCCAGGGGCTAATTCAGAAGCTAGCCTGAAAGCTAACCAGAAGCTACTCCGATAGCTAGCCAGAAGCTAATCTGTAGCTGCCCCGAAATTAGCCGGTTTACTGGCTAGCGTTGGTGTTTCAGCTGCCCACGTTTTGTGGTCATCAGCTATTCCTTTAGCTCGATAATCTACCGGCACTTTTGTGCAACGCGACTCGGACCGGAGCATTCCGGGACTTTTTTCTCTCAGTTTCCCCGGATTCCAGCCGCAGGCTCTGGACACTTGCACCTTGATTTTGCAGCTAGCTAGCTGCATACCGTGTGACTATTGGCTTACGTCGACCCCGGAGCAAACTCAAATCATGCTGGAGCTAGCCAGCTGAGGAGTTCCATCACCATCCGGACCCGTTTCTTTTGTTGCTGCTGCAGATACGGAACCCCACCGGGCCTTCACGACTGACTGCCGCGACTGACTGCCGACGTTATCTGCCCGAGGGATTTATCCAACCGGCACCTCCGTCCCGACGTTACCTGAACGCTCATCTGAGGCCCGCTAATCGTTAGCTGTCTTATCGGCTGCTATCTGAACAAAACCCCACTACACGGAACCTACCGACGGAAACGCACGAGGTATCTACTAACAGACCTCCATCCTATGCTGCTACCGATAGCCATATACCCGGCCAGCTGTCTGGATCGCCACGACCCCAACCAACCTCTACTCACTGGACCCTTATTGATCACTCGATTAAGCATGCCTCTCCTTAATGTAAATATGCCTTGTCCATTGCTGTTCTGGTTAGTGTTTATTGGCTTATTTCACTGTAGAGATTCTAGCCCTGCTCTCTATACCATATCCAACCTCTCAGTTCCACCACCCACATATGCGATGACATCACCTGGTGTCAATGATGTTTCTAGAGACAAGATCTCTCTCATCATCACTCAATACCTAGGTTTACCTCCACTGTATTCACATCCTACCATACCTTTGTCTGTACATTATTCCTTTAAACTATTTTATCGCCCCCAGAAACCTCCTTTTACTCTCTGCTCTAGTAGCTCTAGGCGACCAATTCTCATAGCTTTTAGCCGTACCCTTATCCTACTCCTCCTCTGTTCCTCTGGTGATGTAGAGGTGAATCCAGGCCCTGCAGTACCTGGCTCCACTCCTATTCCCCAGGCGCTCTCTTTTGATGACTTCTGTAACCGTAATAGCCTTGGCTTCATGCATGTTAACATTAGAAGCCTCCTCCCTAAGTTTGTTTTGTTCACTGCTTTAGCACACTCTACCAACCCGGATGTTTTAGCCGTGTCTGAATCCTGGCTTAGAAAGACCACCAAAAATTCAGACATTTTCATCCCCAATTACAAGATTTTCAGACAAGATAGAACGGCCAAAGGGGGCGGTGTTGCAATCTACTGCAAAGACTGCCTGCAGAGTTCTGTTATACTATCCAGGTCTGTTCCCAAACAATTTGAACTTCTACTTTTAAAAATCCACCTCTCTAAAAACAAGTCTCTCACCGTTGCCGCCTGCTATAGACCACCCTCTGCCCCCAGCTGTGCTCTGGACACTATATGTGAACTGATTGCCCCCCATCTATCTTCAGAGCTCGTGCTGCTAGGCGACCTAAATTTGAACATGCTCAACACCCCAGCCACCCTACAATCTAAGCTTGATGCCCTCAATCTCACACAAATTATCAATGAACCTACCAGGTACCACCCCAATTCCGTAAACACGGGTACCCTCATAGATATCATCCTAACAAACTTGCCCTCCAAATACACCTCTGCTGTTTTCAACCAAGATCTCAGCGATCACTGCCTCATTGCCTGCATCCGTAATGGGTCAGCGGTCAAACGACCTCCACTCATCACTGTCAAACGCTCCCTGAAACACTTCAGCGAGCAGGCCTTTCTAATCGACCTGGCCGGGGTATCCTGGAAGGATATTGATCTCATCCCGTCAGTAGAGGATGCCTGGTCATTTTTTTAAAATGCCTTCCTCACCATCTTGAATAAGCATGCCCCATTCAAGAAATTTAGAACCAGGAACAGATATAGCCCTTGGTTCTCTCCTGACCTGACTGCCCTTAACCAACAGAAAAACATCCTATGGCGTTCTGCATTAGCATCGAACAGCCCCCGTGATATGCAACTTTTCAGGGAAGCCAGAAACCAATATACACAGGCAGTTAGAACAGCCAAGGCTAGCTTTTTCAAGCAGAAATTTGCTTCCTGCAACACAAATTCAAAAAAGTTCTGGGACACCGTAAAGTCCATGGAGAATAAGAACACCTCCTCCCAGCTTCCAACCGCTCTGAAGATAGGAAACACTGTCACCACCGACAAATCCACTATAATTGAGAATTTCAATAAGCATTTTTCTACGGCTGGCCATGCTTTCCACCTGGCTACCCCTACCCCGGACAACAGCACTGCCCTCCCCTCTGCTACTCGCCCAAGCCTTCCCCATTTCTCTTTCTCCCAAATACAGTCAGCTGATGTTCTTAATGAGCTGCAAAATCTGGACCCTTACAAATCAGCCGGGCTAGATAATCTGGACCCTTTCTTTCTAAAACTATCTGCTGAAATTGTTGCCACCCCTATTACTAGCCTCTTCAACCTCTCTTTCGTGTCGTCTGAGATCCCCAAAGATTGGAAAGCAGCTGCGGTTATCCCCCTCTTCAAAGGGGGGGACACCCTTGACCCTAACTGCTACAGACCTATATCTATCCTACCCTGCCTTTCTAAGGTCTTCGAAAGCCAAGTCAACAAACAGATTACCGACCATTTCGAATCACACCACACCTTCTCCGCTATGCAATCTGGTTTCAGAGCTGGTCATGGGTGCACCTCAGCCACGCTCAAGGTCATAAACGATATCGTAACCGCCATCGATAGGAAACAATACTGTGCAGCCGTATTCATTGACCTGGCCAAGGCTTTTGACTCTGTCAATCACCACATCCTCATTGGCAGACTCGACAGCCTTGGTTTCTCTAATGATTGCCTCGCCTGGTTCACCAACTACTTCTCTGATCGAGTTCAGTGTGTCAAATCGGAGGGTCTGTTGTCCGGGCCTCTGGCAGTCTCTATGGGGGTGCCACAGGGTTCAATTCTTGGACCGACTCTCTTCTCTGTTTACATCAATGATGTCGCTCTTGCTGCTGGTGATTCTCTGATCCACCTCTACGCAGACGACACTATTCTGTATACTTCTGGCCCTTCTTTTGACACTGTGTTAACAACCCTCCAGGCGAGCTTCAATGCCATACAACTCTCCTTCCGTGGCCTCCAACTGCTCTTAAATACAAGTAAAACCAAATGCATGCTCTTCAACCGATCGCTGCCTGCTCCTGCCCGCCTGTCCAACATCACTACTTTGGACGGCTCTGACTTGGAATATGTGGACAACTACAAATACCTAGGTGTCTGGTTAGACTGTAAACTCTCCTTCCAGACCCACATCAAACATCTCCAATCCAAAGTCAAATCTAGAATTGGCTTCCTATTCCGCAACAAAGCATCCTTTACTCATGCTGCCAAACATACCCTTGTAAAACTGACCATCCTACCAATCCTCGACTTCGGTGATGTCATTTACAAAATAGCCTCCAAAACCCTACTCAATAAATTGGATGCAGTCTATCACAGTGCCATCCGTTTTGTCACCAAAGCCCCATATACTACCCACCACTGCGACCTGTACACTCTCGTTGGCTGGCCCTCGCTTCATACTCGTCGCCAAACCCACTGGTTCCAGGTCATCTACAAGACCCTGCTAGGTAAAGTCCCCCCTTATCTCAGCTCGCTGGTCACCATAGCAGCACCTACCTGTAGCACGCGCTCCAGCAGGTATATCTCTCTAGTCACCCCCAAAACCAATTCTTCCTTTGGACGCCTCTCCTTCCAGTTCTCTGCTGCCAATGACTGGAACGAACTACAAAAATCTCTGAAACTGGAAACACCTATCTCCCTCACTAGCTTTAAGCACCAGCTGTCAGAGCAGCTCATAGATTACTGCACCTGTACATAGCCCATCTATAATTTAGCCCAAACAACTACCTCTTTACCTACTGTATTTATTTATTAATTTATTTTGCTCCTTTGCACCCCATTATTTCTGTCTCTACTTTGCACTTTCTTCCACTGCAAACCAACCATTCCAGTGTTTTTTAGTTTTTATTTTACTTGCTGTGTAGTACTCACTTCGCCTCCATGGCCTTTTTATATTTTATTTATTTATACATATATTTGTTTGCCTTCACCTCCCTTATCTCACCTCACTTGCTCACATTGTATATAGACTTATTTTTTTCACTGTATTATTGACTATATGTTTGTTTTACTCCATGTGTAACTATGTGTTGTTGTATGTGTCGAACTGCTTTGCTTTATCTTGGCCAGGTCGCAATTGTAAATGAGAACGTGTTCTCAATTTGCCTACCTGGTTAAATAAAGGTTAAATAAAAATAAAAATAAATAAAAATTCAAATTGCCATCGTAAAATGCATTTGTGTTCGTTGTCTGTAGCTTATGCCTGCTCATACCATAACCACACAGCCACCACGGGGCACTCTGTTCCTAATCCTGACATCAGCAAACCGCTCGCCCACATGATGCCATACATGTCGTCTGCGGTTGTGAGGCTGGTTGGACGTACTGCCAAATTCTCTAAAACGACGTTGGAGGCGGCTTATGTTAGAGAAATGAACATGACATTTTCTGGCAACAGCTCTGGTGGGCATTCCTGCAATCAGCATCCCAATTGAACGCTCCCTCAACATGAGACATCTGTGGCAGTCTGTTGTGTGACAAAACTGACACATTTTAGAGTGGCCTTTGTAAAGGTGCACCTGTGTAATGATCATGCTGTTCAATCAGCTTCTTGATATGCCACACCTGTCAGGTGGATGGATTATCTTTGCAAAGGAGAAATGCTCACTAACAGGGATGAAAACACATTTGTGCACAATTTGAAAGAAATCCGCTTTTTGTGCTTATGGAACATTTCTGGGATCTTTTGTTTCAGCTCATGATAGTGTATAAGCTGAATGGTGTAAAACAATCTGTTTTTGGTCCTTTCATCAATGGGCATGGACCTAATGACTATTCACTCATTTAAACACACCAACCATCAACTTAACAGTCAGTATCCTGGGTTAGATACTATACAGAGAGACACAGGGACCGAGGCAACTACAGGCAAATGGCCTAGGTGACTAGTTAGGTGACTGGTTAGGTGACTGGTTAGGTGACTGGTTAGGTGACTGGTTAGGTGACTGGTTAGGTGACTGGTTAGGTGACTGGATAGGTGACTGGCTAGGTGACTGGTTAGGTGACTGGTTAGGTGACTGGTTAGGTGACTGGTTAGAGAAGGTTTGTAGCAGTAGCAGTGAGGATTAGGGGTCTGGGTTCTCTCTGCCAGACTGTAATCCATGATGTTCACTCTGCATCATAAAGCCTCTGTCTGTCTGTCTGTCTGTCTGTCTGTCTGTCTGTCTGTCTGTCTGTCTGTCTGTCTGTCTGTCTGTCTGTCTGTCTGTCTGTCTGTCTGTCTGTCTGTCTGTCTGTCTGTCTGTCTGTCTGCCTGCCTGCCTGCCTGTCTGTCTGTCTGTCTGTCTGTCTGTCTGTCTGTCTGTCTGTCTGTCTGTCCAGTCTGTCCAGTCTGTCCAGTCTGTCCAGTCTGTCCAGTCTGTCCAGTCTGTCTGTCTGTCTGTCTGTCTGTCCAGTCTGTCCAGTCTGTCTGTCTGCGTGAGAGAGCAGCCCAACCCATCTATTAACCTGTAATACACACCTGTAACGCTCTACAGTTGGAGGATGGAAATAAGGCCTATCCAGAGGCAGGGAGACAATAATGTATGACACTAGAGCTCAGCACACACTGATAATACAGTACAGTACACACACTGATCCATATCTGACTATCTGACTTTCTAGAGAGTACACAGTAGGGAAAAAGTCCTCCTCTTCTCTGTCTCGGGCCTGCTTGTGTGTGTGGTGGTTGCTGAGCAGACATAATTGACTCAAGGAGGTGGCTGGTTCTTGACCTTCAGGTTCCCCTTCGTTCCTTCAAGAGTGAACCCCAAGATACTCACCGGTCAAGCTACCCTGCACACCCCCCCACTCTCGCTCCCACCATCCCCGCCCCATCTGTACAACCCTAATCATATTGATGGCAACCCTAGCCAGATTGAAGCTTGGAAATAATGTGTTTAAAGTGAGTGGGGAAAAGTGATGGATAGGAGTTTAGGTTAGTAGCTGTCCATGGTGCTGATTTGTGATGAATTGCAGCAGATACTGCATTAATATAAACATGTATAACATTTTGTTGATCCGGGTTGTGCCGTTCTGATCAGACAGAGCTATTGCCCTCCGTGGCTTTGTCTCTGTCTCTATGGTCTCTGTTCTAACTGGGTAAAAAAGTATTCCTTTCTGCTGTTTAACTTGATCTCGTAAACCCCTATGAAACAGACATAGTGTACTAACACACTGCCAATTAACACAGTCACACTCAAACAATGTCTGAATTAAGAGTGTCCCAGAGTGTGGGTTTGATACAGCAGACTAGACACAAGCCAAACACACACACACACACACACACACACACACACACACACACACACACACACACACACACACACACACACACACACACACACACACACACACACACACACACACACACACACACACACACACACACACACACACACACACACACAGCCTGTATCTCATCAAGACCCGGCTAAGCAATAGATGAATTAACATGTTTATGTAGATGAGTTGTTTCAGTCTAATTATGAGAGTTGTTCCACAGTGAGCTGCTTTGATGTGGCAATGCTGGATTTACATAGAGGAGATATCCACCACTTTCTGCCTCTTTGGCACTGCCAGGCAGTGTGCACACATGCATGAGTGGTAACATCTATCCAAGTGGCAAGTTGCATACGATCCTGTGTAGAAAACACAATCCAGCCTACAGAAAATTGAGAGACACTTTAAGTTGACATTAAGCTGAAGCTCTCTGTATTGAATTATTAAAGGACTGTGTGTGTGTGTGTGTGTGTGTGTGTGTGTGTGTGTGTGTGTGTGTGTGTGTGTGTGTGTGTGTGTGTGTGTGTGTGTGTGTGTGTGTGTGTGTGTGTGTGTGTGTGTGTGTGTGTGTGTGTGTGTGTGTGTGTGTGTGTGTGTGACAGCCCTAGAGTAAACACGTTTAATGTTGTCGTGTCATGTGCGAGGCCATGCGTGCAGTAAACAGGGTTTGACTGTAGATAGTGTTTGATCTGGATAATGACCGTCTCTTTATTTGTCCTTGTCAAACATCATTGGGGAGATGTTCAGTTCCTGCGTTGATGGGCTGGTATGATGGAGCAACAACGTGGGTTACACAAACGCTGCCTTTGTCAAAACATATACTGTATGGAATGTGTGAAATATGCTGTGTGTGTATGCTTTGTGAGGAAGTATCCGCCTGTAGAAGTGACCTACGCTCTGTCACCCTCCCTTAACCTGAGACTGGACTCTAACACAAAACCACACATGGCCCGTTCTGAGAAATATTAGAATAAGCTTGTATATCATCTACACACCTTCAACCTCAGCTGTCATGAGAACAAGCGTTGCTAAGCACCATTCTCTACATACACCTTTAATCTCCTCTTTATTAGAACAAGCATTTACATAATGCACTACACACTCCTGCTTATTAGAACAAGCATTTAGGACAGGGGTGGTACAGACACCTAAAACCTCGGCCTTTATTGGAACAGGCATTTACATCATCCATCTATATACCTTTAATCTCAGTTTTATTGGAGCAAGCGTTTTACATCCTTCCTACACACACCTTTCCACATGGCCTGTCATTGGAACAAGCGTTTAGGACAGGGGAAGAGAGAATCCTCCACCTTCCCCCGTCTCTTTGTTCCCCAGAGAAGGCCTCATCAGACATGACTCCAGCCTCTCCTCTTCTCACATTAATAACATGAATAATATTCAGAACTTATCTCGGAGTCTGTTTTAACTTAACTCCCTCTGTTTACTCTGCTCCCATTCAAATCTTACTACGTGACGAAGGCTGCATGGGTAGCGGTTCTCAACTGGTTTTGCCTCAGGACCCAAATTGAACCAGGTTCTCAGTTGCGACCCAATATATTCGCATTGCGAAAAACAAAGGGGGAAAAAATGCCAAATGTTTCTTTGTCAATAATACCACTTTTCGCATATTCTTGATGAAGACTGTTAAAAGCTCACTGGTTTAAGACCACTAAATCAACCAAATCCACTAAATAGCTTTGCTAATAGCTCTTTATTGACAATACTGTGAATGAAGAAAATTGGTTAGATATTACGTAATTTAATCCCTTTCTACTACTTTCTAACTGGTTTAGTTGTTTTAAGGTTAGAAGTGAGTATTCTTTCATTAAAAAAACTCCCGCGACCCCAATTTCGGTCTCAACCCACCAGTTGAGAATCGTGCTGTAAAGCTCTCTTCTTCTCTAACTCTCTACTCTAAAGCTACAGAGGACACAACAAGACTGTTGTCTAGAATATGATTTGCTGGAAGTTGGCTTTCATGACCAGTTTCAGCCAGACGGACCTCGGGACAGTTCACAGTAAACAGCTTCACCCAGACTGAAGCAGGCTCTGGTGTCCCTACTGACCATGCTGTCTCCTGATATGTACCAGCCTCTAGCTGAAGGAGAAACCCTCTGTGATGGAGGGAGGGGGTGGCTGGCTACCCGGACTATTTGCATTGTGTGCCCACCCCCCCAACCCCTATTTTTACGCTGCTGCTACTCTCTGTTTATCATGTATGCATAGTCACTTTACCTATACATTCATGTGCGTACTACCTCAATTGGGCCGACCAACCAGTGCACCCGCACATTGGCTAACCAGGCTATCTGCATTGTGTCCCGCCACCTACCAGCCGCCAACCCCTCTTTTTACGCTACTGCTACTGTCTGTTCATCATATATGCATAGTCACTTTAACCATATCTAACATGTACATACTACCTCAATCAGCCTGACTAACCAGTCAGGTAGCCTCACTACTTTTATAGCCTCGCTACTGTATATACCCTGTCTTTTTACTGTTGTTTTATTTCTTTACCTACCTATTGTTCACCTAATACCTTTTTTGCACTATTGGTTAGTAAGAATTACACTGTAAGGTGTTGTTATATTCGGCGCACGTTATATTCGGCGCATAAACTTTGATTTGATGGGTGAGGAGCGGCGATGTGGGAGTCCTTGTTTGTATAATATCTTCATTCTTAATCTCTGCCCTCAGGATACAAAGGCTAGTTCATCCAGAAAACTGGATTATCTCACTTAGATGGGTCACAAACACACACACACTCTCATAACCCACATAATGGTATTGTTATGGGTTGGTTCCAGGTTTATGGTTCCTGTAGACTTTATAACCCCCCTGCCCCCTCCAGGTCATTAACTTCTCCCTGTCCTACTACCATATCCTTCAGCAGAGTGCCCTTGTTCTACCCATATTCCATCTATGTCAGAACCACCGTTAAGGAGTGTACAAGGTGCAAATTATTATTTCACTGGGTCATATTAAGATGTGAATTATGAATAAATGTGAATGATGTTTAATGTCTGCCTTATAGGTGCTGATTGGTGCTGCTGGAAGAAAGAGTGGCTTGGGTACATGGTTAGGGAGGACATGAGGGGAGGTGACTGTCTCTCTTCATCTTGGCTCAGCATACACATATTGAGGATCATGTGCATACTAAGAACACACTACAACTCTCTTAGGAGTGAATGTGTGTGTTTAAACACTAAATCATTCATATTTCCCTTTGCTTTTGGTTTAATTGGGCATGTTTCCATATTTGTAGGGCCTCCCTCCCCCTCCTTACTCCCTACCTCCCTCTCCCTCCCTCTCCCGCCTCTCAACTTGACCCTAATTGAGGATAATGAGTACAAGCTATATTGCTCTCCTCCCTCCCTCCCTCCATCTCTGCAGTAGTGTTGGGCACATGGACTGTCCCAATGTCAGTACTGATATGAGCTGTGTGTAGAAGTGTTTCTGTGTGGTGGTAAATGTTGATTAACCTACGAACAGCAACTATCGTGCATGTGTGTGCGTGCATGTGAGAATATAGACGTCTCCTCCCTGTTTGACACTAGTCTCTTAGAGAGGATGGTCAGATGTGTGTACCTGTCAGAGGAAGTGATGTGTGCAGGTGAGAGTTTACACCTGTACAGCGGAGCTGTGTGTGTGTGTGTGTGTGTGTGTGGGTGGAGTTGGGCTGGAGTGGAGTCAGACAAACAGATATGACCTCAAAGGCAGCCTCTTTCACTCACTCTCTTCTCAGAAGTTGCTCACTGACTGACACTGACAAGCTCATCTCACCCCCTCTCTCTATCCCTCTCTTTCTCTCTCCTTCCCCACTCTTCCTCCCCTCCGTCACCCTGCCCCTCACACCCTCTCTCTATCCCTCTCTTTCTCTCTCCTTCCCCACTCTTCCTCCCCTCCCTCACCCTGCCCCTCACACCCTCTCTCTATCCCTCTCTTTCTCTCTCCTTCCCCATCTTCCTCCCCTCCCTCACCCTGCCCCTCACTCACTCTCTTTATCCCTCTCTTTCTCTCTCCTTCCCCACTCTTCCTCCCCTCCCTCACCCTGCCCCTCACACCCTCTCTCTATCCCTCTCTTTCTCTCTCCTTCCCCACTCTTCCTCCCCTCCCTCACCCTGCCCCTCACACCCTCTCTCTATCCCTCTCTTTCTCTCCTTCCCCACTCTTCCTCCCCTCCCTCACCCTGCCCTTCATAACCTCTCTATCTCTCTCTTTCTCTCTCCTACCCCACTCTTCCTCCCCTCCCTCACTCTGCCCCTCACACCCTCTCTATCCCTCTCCTTCCAGACTACCTTTCTCACACACACACTGCTTCACGGTGATGAAAGGATCATGATGTCACCTTACTTACTCATACTGTGTCATTTTTCTCCATGTGTTAAAATATCCCAGTGATTAAGTAGTGTGTCAGGACCAAGTATCAATCCGTGCCTTTGTAACCACCACTAAGAGGATTGGTCAATATAAGAGCTGCACCACACACACACACACACACACACACACACACACACACACACACACACACACACACACACACACACACACACACACACACACACACACACACACACACACACACACACACACACACACACACACACACACACACACACACACACACACACACACACACACACACACACACACACACACACACACACACACACACACACACTGCAGTAGCATTAGTATTCAGCGGTAGTAGACATGTGTTTTAACAGTGTAAACTGTGAGGTATGACACCGTCCTGTCTGTCGGTATAATGCAGTATACACGCATGACCATGTAGTCACTCCTAATCAATGGCACGATCAATTGGTGTGTGGCTTTGTGTGTGTGTTAGGTCAAAACATTTTAGGGCTGCTCTTTACTTTTAAGAAGTTCAACTTAGAATTTCACCTTGACTCTGTGACTGTATAATTCTGAGAGGTCATTTATATGTTAAATCCTGCAGTCATTGGGGTTTTCTGTGACAATATGAGAGAGAGAGAGAGAGAGAGAGAGCGAGAGAGCGAGAGAGAGAGAGAGAGAGAGAGAGACCCTCTTGCTCAGGGTCATTGATAGATTGATCAAGCTATTGATTTCCTTGAATAGTAATGACAGACATCCTCAGTCCTAGACAGACGACACGCCGAGTCTCAACGCCGTGACCCCTAAACTTGAGGTGACCTGGCTGAGACTGTGTGTGTGAGAGCGAGTATCTGGAGGAACTCAAGGTCAAAGGTTGTGTGAGTCTCGTCTCAGAGCGATGACAGAGGAGGGATGGACGGCGTGTCTGTCTCAGACTCGTCTCTGATGATGGAGACTTCAGGGCGCTGTCTTTGTCAGGGCTGAGAGGGAACCAGACCTCAGACTTACAGAAATTCCTCTACCACTCTACACTGTACCTCTAAAACCTGTGCTGTGTGACCTTTTCCAAATGGGGGTCAGTTATGGCTGATCCTCTGTTATTCTGACCCTACCCTGGACAAAGCTCATATGACATATACACACAACAACTCTCACGGACAAGGGTGAGTATTGGGAGGATGGCTGGTTAAGATCAATAAATCTGGCAGATACACACACATACACACACTCTCCCTTCCCCCTGTCTTAACCTGTCTGCCGAGGTAAACACATGCATTTAAATGAGGTCCTGGGTGGCGTGGTAACAAAGACAAATGATGTTGTATGTAATATTTCTCTATTAACATAAAGTAATACAAAGTGAAGGGCAGCCGTGTGTGGAGGGAGTTAGAGGAGTTCGAGGTTAATGTCCCGTATCAGATGTGGACAATGTCAGGGCTGTATACTGATCAACCTCTGTCCTTCTCTCCCAAAGGGCTGTGTGTGTCCTCTCAGGGGGATTGAGGGTGTGACACACAATAGGCTGCCAACTGTCTTATTGTATTCCACTGTTGTATTAACCCCTTGTCCCCAATACCTCACCCCTCATCCCCAATACCTCACCCCTCGTCCCCAATACCTCACCCCTCCTCCCCAATACGTCACCCCTTGCCCCCAATATTTCACCCCTCGTCTTCAATACTTCACCCCTCTGGAGCAGTGAGCAGAGTGTTGGTGGCTGGGCCTATGTAAGGGGCTTTGGAGAAGACTTGCAAGGCCAGGATAGTGGGTTAGATTCCCGGGACCACCCATATGTAAAATGTAGACACACATGACTGCTTTGGATTAAAGTGTCTTTTAAATAGCATATATTCATCATTAAATATTTGGGTCTGAATTGATTGACACACTTGATAAAGATGAGCAACAATGACTGTATAAAATAAATCATTATAATACTGAGCTATATTGTATGCTAAGATATTTTTTTTAATGATATTATTTTATTACTAATACAATTGCTCAGAGAAGGGTTGTACATAGGATGCATTGGGGTGTGAATAGCTCCGTTTTGTAACGTCAAAACTATGTTTGTGTAGAAACCAGACATCATAGTTTAACATCGAAAGATCAATATATCCCCAAGCAACCGGGAGAGAGTGAGCGGTCAGTTATATACACCAGCGAACCAATCTGTGGGTTAAGCAATGCTGCAACTCAAACCCAGCAAGCCATGGCTTCCCTTAGAGGAAAAGACAAAGAACAACTTGGAGATGCAAATGAGAGAACAGCTAAAGGATATCCAGAAAACATAGCTAACATGCTCTCAATGCAAACAAATTGTTACAATGATCCATGCTCCTCTGAACAGTCCATGTTGAGATGTGTCTGTTACTTATTTGGGCTGCAATTTCTGAGGCTGGTAACTCTAATGAATTTAACCAATGAACTTATCCACTGCAGCAGAGGTAACTCTGGGTCTTCCTTTCATGTGGCGGCCCTCATGAGAGCCAGTTTCATCATTGTGCTTGATGGTTTTTGCGACTGCACTTGAAGAAACTTTCAAAGCTCTTGAAATTATCTGAATTGACTGACCTTCATGTCTTAAAGTAATGATGGACTGTCATTTCTCTTTGCTTATTTGCCATAATATGGACTTTGTCTTTTACCAAATAGGGCTATCTTCTGTATACCACCCCTACCTTGTCACAACACAACTGATTGGCTCAAACGCATTAAGAAGGAAAGAAATTCCACAAATTAACTTTTAACAAGGCACACATGTTAATTGAAATGCATTCCAGGTGACTACCTCATGAAGCTGGTTGAGAGAATGCCAAGAGTGTGCAAAGCTGTCATCAAGGCAAAGGGTGGCTACTTTGAAGAATCTCAAATATAAAATATATTTTGATTTGTTTCACACTTTTTTGGTTATGACATGATTCCATATGTATTATTTCATAGTGTTGATGTCTTCACTATCATTCTACAATGTAGAAAATAGTAAACAAACAAAAACCCTGGAATGAGTAGGTGTGTCCAAACCTTTGACTGGTACTATATATACATTGGAAAAAGACTGCCACTTAAGTACTGTGGTCGGTTTGTATTACCATATCAATTAAATTAAAGTATAGTGACTGGGGTCTACTTGGGTAAAGTAGGTCCACAGAAAGACTGAAATAATATGAGTGGAGGCCACCTAACACACACCTAAAAGAAGTGTCTGATGCCCTCCCAGTCACCTCATCCTAATCCCCCAACTAAAGCCCCTCTCCATTCTCACTAATAACCACCCTTTGAATCTTAAATATTATGATAAACAAGGAATAATAATGATTCAAATGTCCTAATCCAGTCCTCTTATTAATTTTACAACAGGTTTGCAAGTCACAAAAACATAAAATGACATTACATTGTAGTATAATTATGTCCTTCCTTCTCTCTCTCCCAAACTCATCATTCTCCACCACTCCCTCCCAGTTCTCCCCCCTTTAACCCACCCAACCTCCCAGCTTTACTCACCCTTGTACACCCAAGCCAAGCTTGTCCCACCCTCTCATCCTTACCCACCCAGGGCAAGTTTATCACCACCTCCCATCTTTCCCCCCTCTCTTCTTCTCAGACACATTTACACCCCTCTATACATCTACTTTCTCATCCATTTTGATACAACATATACCCTATGCCTTTGCATACCCATTCTCTCCCTCTCTCCTACACATTCAAATTCACCCTCCTTCACACTCCCATTCATATGCAAAGACCCATACACACTCACACACCCACTCACACCCTCTCGCTCACACGTCCATAGAACAAATATAGACAATTATTGACATACAGTTGAAGTCGGAAGTTTACATACACATAGGTTGGAGTCATTAAAACTCGTTTTTCAACCACTCCACAAATTTCTTGTTAATAAACTATAGTTTAGGCAAGTCGGTTAGGACATCTATTTTGTGCATGACACAAGTAATTTTTCCAACAATTGTTTACAGACAGATTATTTCACTGTACCACAATTCCAGTGGGTCAGAAGTTTACATACTTGACTGTGCTTTTAAACAGCTTGGAAAATTCCAGAAAATTAAGCTTCTGATAGGCTAGTTGACATCATTTGAGTCAATTGGAGGTGTACCTGTGGATGTATTTCAAGGCCTACCTTCAAACTCAGTGCCTCTTTGCTTGACATCATGGGAAAATCAAAAGAAATCAGCCAAGACCTCAGAAAAAAAAATTCCAAACGCCTGAAGGTACTACGTTCATCTGTACAAACAATAGTACGCAAGTATAAACACCATGGGACCACGCAGGCGTCATACCGTTCAGGAAGGAGACGCGTTCTGTCTCCTAGAGATGAACGTACTTTGATGCGAAAAGTGCAAATCAATCCCAGAACAACAGCAAAGGACCTTGTGAAGATGCTGGAGGAAACGGGTACAAAAGTATCTATATCCACAGTAAAACGAGTCCTATATCGACATAACCTGAAAGGCCGCTCAGCAAGGAAGAAGCCACTGCTCCAAAACCGCCATAAAACAGCCAGACTACGGTTTGCAACTGCACATGGGGACAAAGATCGTACTTTTTTGAGAAATTTCCTCTGGTCTGATGAAACAAAAATAGAACTGTTTGGCCATAATGACCGTCGTTATGTTTGGAGGAAAAACAGGGAAGCTTGCAAGCCAAAGAACACCATCCCAACCATGAAGCACGGGGGTGGCAGCATCATGTTGTGGGGGTGCTTTGCTGCAGGAGGGACTGGTGCACTTCACAAAATAGATGGCATCATGGGGATGGAATATTATGTGGATATATTGAAACAACATCTCAAGACATCAGTCAGAAAGTTAAAGCTTGGTCGCAAATGGGTCTTCCAAACGGACAATGACCCCAAGCATACTTCCAAAGTTGTGTCAAAATGGCTTAAGGACAACAAAGTCATGGTATTGGAGTGGCCATCACAAAGCCCTGACCTCAATCCTATTGATCATTTGTGGGCAGAACTGGGTGTCGTCGGAAGGAAGAGACCAAGGCGCAGCGTTCTTTGAGTTCCACATAATTTAATCACAAAGTGAAACTAAAACAGGACAAAACAATAAAGAATACAACGACCGAACAGCTTCGATGTGCAAACTACCTGCACACAAACAAAGAACAAGATCCCACACAGAAAGAGGGAAAAGGGCAGCCTAAGTATGATCCCCAATCAGAGACAACGATAGACAGCTGCCTCTGATTGGGAACCACACTCGGCCAGAAACAAAGAAATACAAAACATAGAATTACAGAACATAGAATGCCCACCCAAATCACACCCTGACCAAAACAAAATAGAGACATAAAAAGGATCTCTAAGGTCAGGGCGTGACAGAGGCCTACAAGCCTGACTCAGTTCTGTCAGGAGGAATGGGCCAAAATTCACCCAACTTATTGTGGGAAGCTTGTGGAAGGCTACCCAAAACATTTGACCCAAGTTAAACAATTTAAAGGCAATCCTACCAAATACTAATTGAGTGTATGTAAACTTCTGACCCACTGGGAATGTGATGAAAGAAATAAAAGCTGAAATAAATGATTCTCTCTACTATTAATCTGACATTTCACATTCTTAAAATAAAGTGGTGATCTTAACTGACCTAAAACAGGGAATTTTTACTTGGATTAAATGTCAGGAATTGTGAAAAACTGAGTTTAAATATATTTGGCTAAGGTGTATGTAAACTTCCGACCTCAACTGTACATGATTACATGTGTGTTATTTCATAGTTTTGATGCCTTCATTATTATTCTACAATGTTAAAAATAGTAAAATTAAAGATAAACCCTGGAAACAGTATATGTGTCAAATATTGACCGCTGCTGTATATTGACATCATCCAGAGTTTTTTTGGTACTTTAGGAAAGGAGTGTAGTTTTAAAAACACCTAAAAAGGAATCGCCCCTCAAGTGCCAAGAAGTACTTTGCTTAGTTTTTTTGTTGTATTTTTTTGTTAAATGTCTGCTCAGTCCACATGCCCACACACTATATACAGTGGGGAGAACACTAAGTAGTGGCTCCGTAAGAAGCATCTCAAGGTCCTGGAGTGGCCTAGCCAGTCTCCAGACCTGAACCCAATTAAACATCTTTGGAGGGAGCTGAAAGTCCATATTGCCCAGCGACAGCCCCGAAACCTGAAGGATCTAGAGAAGGTCTGTATGGAGGAGTGGGCCAAAATCCCTGCTGCAGTGTGTGCAAACCTGGTCAAGAACTTCAGGAAACGTATGATCTCTGTAATTGCAAACAAAGGTTTCTGTACCAAATATTAAGTTCTGCTTTTCTGATGTATCAAATACTTATGTCATGCAATAAAATGCAAATGAATTACTTAAAAATCATACAATGTGATTTTCTGGATTTTTGTTTTAGATTCCGTCTCTCACAGTTGAAGTGTACCTATGATAAAAATGACAGACCTCTACATGCTTTGTAAGTAGGAAAACCTGCAAAATCGGCAGTGTATCAAATACTTCTTCTCCCCACTGTATGTAATGTATACAATAACTATGTATTTATACTATGATCCACCCATTCTATGGAATGCCCACTGACCTCTATACTTTATCATGTCTGTTAAAAAAAGTATTTTGGTTCTTCGATGATAGACGGAAGAGATAAGGTTAACTTAGATTCTATAGAAGTAAAGACCAACAAAATCCAACTTATCACATGGAATATGCATGGGCTCCACGATTAAGAAAAAGTAGAAATGTAATATTTAAAGCGGTGCTGGGTTGGAGAGGCCAATGCTGTCACCTACTGTAGTAACAGGAGAGGTGTAGGCATCCTGATAAATAAGAATACACACATTTCCCTTTTATCCCAGCACCAAGGAAGCGTTTTTCTAATGTTGAATTGTATCTGACATGGTGTAAAATATACATTGATTTCATTGTATGTCAGACATTTTCTTTTCTTCTTTCTGTTCTAAAGAATTAGACAGAAACCAAATGTAACAGTTATCAGTATTAAATATAAACTACATTTATTTGCAGATGATCTCCTGATGTACCTGACCAATATTGAAAACAAAATGCCCCTCTGCTAATAAAAAACAACCTGAATACTCAATAGTAAAAAAGTTAATAGAAAAATAATAATCCACGATCTACAGCAATCATTTAAGTGGACCACAAAAAATATGAAATTCGTAGGATGCTTAATAAGTGAAAATAAACAACAATACAAAATGCTAACTTTTTTCCATTACTTAACTTTATGAAAGCAGATCTAATTAAATGGAACAACCTTCCCTTACAGGCAGAATAAGCCTCTTCAGAATGGCATGGCTCACAAAGTTTATATTTATATTCGGTAATACCAATTACCCTACCAAAGTCTTTTTTTTTTTTAAGTACACTCGGTCATAACTGTCACGTTCTGACCTTAGTTTCTTTTTATGTCTTTGTGTTAGGTTGGTCAGGGCGTGAGTTGGGGTGGGTAGTCTATGTTCTGTTTTCTATGTTGTTGTATTTCTATGTCTGGACTGATATGGTTCTCAATCAGAGGCAACTGTCGATCGTTGTCTCTGATTGAGAATCATATTTAGGTAGCCTGTTTTCCCCATTTTGGTTGTGGGTGGTTGTTTTCTGTTTAGTGTATGTTCACCTGGCAGAACTGTTTCATTTTCATTTTTTCTCGTTGTTGTTTTGTGTAGTGTTCAGTTTTAATTAAATATGACGAACACTAACCACGCTGCATTTTGGTCCTCTTCTCCTTCCACCAACGAGAATCGTTACATTAACAGACTTTATTTGGGCAAATAAAGTTCGTAGAATAAAAAGGAAAGTTTAAATCTTCCTAACATGCTGACCAGACCGGACACGCCGCGTGCGTGAGCGTCGCAAAAATAAATTTAGAAATCCATGTTATTCAATTATTGCACCCAATGCTCGCGCGCGTCAACGAGTGTCTGCGATGCCAAGGGCTAAAATATAATTCCTTTCTATTTCTGATGCAGATCGCGCTGCAAGTCCTGCCTCTCCCATCTCCTCATTGGTTTATAGAAGCAGGTACCCACTTGCCATCTCCTCAGATGAAAAAGCCTGGAAGGAGGAGAGATGACTAGAAACGATTCAGGTTGGCCGTTTTATGTGTGGATTAATTGTCGGAGTAGAGGACCTTGTGCATTTCAGATAAAATAACAACTCAATGTTTATATCCCAGGACAAATTAGCTAGCAACAGCAAGCTAGCTAAATAGGACAAATTAGCTAGCAAGTGCAAGCTAACTAGCTAAATTGCCATACATGTTTAAAGCTTTTCGACCTGTCCCCAAATTAATTTAATTGGTTCAGAGTTTGTTTTGATATTTTAACCTACGTGTCGTGATTGAGTTTGGTGTAGGGGGACAAAATAAATGTATGCACGATGGCGCACTCGCACAGCCGGTTTGGGTTCCGTGTAAGTCTGAGGGCGGTTTTATCCTTCCAGACTTGGAAATGTATCAACTCGCTACCCAAGGCTTTTACTTGTGACATGTAGTTAAATGCACTAAAGAGGAACAATGGGTACATATTGAAGTTGCGCATGCTCATCCCCAGAATGTTTTCACGTGTCTATGTTCAAAGGATAAAGCTAGGAACATTCATAACTTCATAGTTAAGAACACTATAACAGTATGGAAGAAAATGAAATGTATTCTACAAGAACCAATATCGCTGCCTAAAAGCACAAATTTATGGAACAATCCTAGGAAAGCTTTTCAGAAATCACCAATAATTTGCGCATAGAAACCGTACATTAATTTCAAATAGTTTTATATCACAACATTTTGATTTGAAATCTTTTGGACATCAGCGCAATCTTGAGGGAGTCCTATTTGAGTCAGAAAAGGGTATTCATATGATAGGTAAGTTATACAAAACCTTCCAGAGATCCTGTCCAACTGACAATCTCTTAGTTCCAATAGTTTTTATTTTTTCTAAGACTTAAAAATAACTGATATTGGCACAAGATGTAGGGAATGTTGGAACATAACTAACGAGATTACATTTAACGTAAAATGTAATTCAGTATAAATTCATGTTTAGAATGTATTATACAAGAGACAAAAATCACAAATTCTACAGCACAATGGCAGAGTCATGTCCATGCCTTCTGGGACTTTTATAAAATCCAAAAGTTGGCAGAAGTGTGTGGGCGCCGGAGTGTAACAAAATGGTGCAGTTTTGCCATGTGGCAGAAAGTGATGCGGGCGCTGGAGATGGGGGTGTGTGTGCTAGTGGGTCTGGGCAGGTGTGATGTTGTTTGTATGATGTTGTCGTTTGTATGTGTATGTTTTGTATTGTTTATATAATATAAAATAAAATCGTATATATTTTTGTTTAATAACAAGTAACCTATATTTTCTCAAAAAGGTAGGGGTCAACATTTTTGACACTACTAAAGATTCTTATCATACCTCCAAGACATGCTGACCTCCTCTGTTATTTGTAATGGTGAGAGGTTAGCATGTCTTGGGGGTATGATCTTCTCACTCAACATTATTCACGATTCATTCCGGATTATCCGTAATCATGGTAGCATCCACATTATACATTATAATGGCACCTGACAAGATGGCTGCCGTTTTACGGGCTCGTAACCAATTGTGCTATTGTGTGTGGTTTTTTCCCGCATTATTTGTATTTTGTACATAATGTTTCTGCCACCGTCTCTTATGACCGAAAAGATCTTCTGGACATCAGAACAGCGATTACTCACCTTTAATTCAGACACCGGACAAGGCCCAAATCGTGTCATTCACATGAGGATGAGACCGAGATATAGGGGTCATAGGTCGGGTTGCCTTGTAAGAATCCAACGGCGAGTGGGTAACCTGCCTCTACCATCCATCCTATTAGTCAACGTGCAACCATTGGATAATAAAGTGGATGAGCTCCGATCAAGACTATTCTACCAACTGGACATTAAAAACTGTAAAATCTTATGTTTCACCGTACCAGTGACTCGCTCAATACGGAAGTGGTCAGATGACGCAGATGCTAAGTTACAGGACTGTTTTGCTAGCACAGACTGGAATATGTTTCCGGGATTCTTCCAATGGCATCGAGAGAATCCTGACTGGTTGCGTCACCGTCTGGTATGGTAACTGCTTGGCCTCCGACCACAAGGCGCTACAGAGGGTAGTGCGTACGGCCCAGTACATCACTGGGGCCAAGCTTCCTGCCATCCATGACCTATATACTAAGTGGTGTCAGAGGAAGGCCAAAGAAATTGTCAAAGACTCCAGACACCCAAGTCATAGACTGTTCTCTCTGCTACTGCACGGCATGCGATACCAGAGCGCCAAGTCTAGGTCCAAAAGGTTTCTTAACAGCTTCTACCCCCAAGCCATAAGACTCCTGAACAGCTAAACAAATGGCTACCCGGACTATTTGCATTGCCCTCCGTCCTACATGTACATATTACCTCAATTACCTCGACTAACCTGTGTCCCCACACATTGACTTTGTGCCAACCCTGTTTATAGGGTCGTTACTATTATTTAATTGTTGCTATTTAACGTTTTTGTTGTTTTTCTATTTTCTTATTTATTTATTTATTGTTTAATAAAAAAAATTGAGTAAATACTTTCTTAACACTTATTTCTCGTAAAACTGCATTGTTGGTTAAGGGCTTGTATGCATTTCACTGTAAGGTCTACACCTGTTGTATTCAGCATTTCACTGTAAGGTGAACCTGTTGTATTCAGCATTTCACTGTAAGGTCTACACCTGTTGTATTCAGCATTTCACTGTAAGGTCTACACCTGTTGTATTCAGCATTTCACTGTAAGGTCTACACCTGTTGTATTCAGCATTTCACTGTAAGGTCTACACCTGTTGTATTCGGCGCATGTGACAAATATAATTTGATTAATGTAGAAGTGTTTAGAAACATATTCTATTCTTACAATAAAAGTGACTCCAAAATTACACAATAGTAAATATTACTTGAACAAAATCTCTTTCTCTGAGCAATTGTATTAGTATAAAATAATATAATTTCCCTTTTTTTTTGATTGCAATATAGCTCAGTATTAGAATTATTTATTTTATACAGTTATTATGGCGCATCTTTATCAATGGCATCAATCATTTTGAACCCCACTGTTTCACTGGAGAGTGTGTGATAGTCTATGTGTGTGTGTGCCTGAATGTGTGTTTGTGTGTCCATGTGCGAATATGTGTGTGTGTGTGTCTGATGGGTGACAGACAGCCCAGTGTGTCAGTGTATGGTCTGTGATAAATGCAGTACACATGCAGACTGACAAACTGACAGCTACAGCATTGATAGTTGCTTATATACTCATCTCTCTCTCTCGCTCCACCCCTCCCTCTCTCTCTCTCTCTCTCTCTCTCTCTCTCTCCCTCTCTTTCTCCATCCTCGCTCTCTCTCGCTGTCTTTCCACCCCCCTCTCTCGCTCTCTCGCTACAGTACCTCTCTATTAAAGGGTGTGCTAACCTTGCAACCACACTCTGACACCTCATTTTTCACCTGCTAACCCTGCACACTTGCACACACACACACACTGACATACTGTCTTGAGTGATGATCACTTTGTCAATAGAGTAGGAGGTCCTTGACATACAGTATAGGTAACTGCCAAAACAGCTTCAATGCTCTTTGGCATAGGCTATATT
This sequence comes from Salvelinus alpinus, assembly GCF_045679555.1. Taxonomy (NCBI): domain Eukaryota; kingdom Metazoa; phylum Chordata; class Actinopteri; order Salmoniformes; family Salmonidae; genus Salvelinus; species Salvelinus alpinus. Next base: position 37,574,923 of record NC_092100.1, on the reverse strand, counting down.
CTACAAGTGTCTGGAACTCTATTGGAGGGATGTGACATCATTCTTCCACGAGAAATTCCATAATTTGGTGTTTTGTTGATGGTGGTGGAAAACACTGTCTCAGGCGCCGCTCTAGAATCTCCCATAAGTGTTCAATTGGGTTGAAATCTAGTGACTGACACACACACACACACACACACACACACACACACACACACACACACACACACACACACACACACACACACACACACACACACACACACACACACACACACACACACACACACACACACACATGCTCCTTTCAGACTCCTCTTTAACAGTCACTGAGATCTCTTCTTCTAGCCATGGCAGCCAAAATAATGGGCAACTGGACATTTTTATACATGACCCTAAGCATAATTTGATGTTAATTGCTTAATTAACTCAGGAACCACATTTGTGTGGAAGCACCTGCTTTCAATATACTTTGTATCTCTCATATACTCAAGTGATTCCTTTATTTTGGTAGTTACATGTATCTATGTATGTATGAATGAAGTTGTTTTTGTGTAATATTTCATGCATATTATATGTATAGGAAATGAGGAGGGGAGTGGTCCGAACTTATATTGATTATTAACAACCATGTTCTTTTAATCTAAATCTCTCTCTGCATTCCTCTGCCTTTTATCTCTCTCAGGAGAATAACACAATGATGACACAATTGCTGTTTCAACAATCAATATTTAACCTATGCTTTCATCAGCTTTGTATTTCTTATACTACTCAGATTAAGGTTCAGTATATGTTTGATTTATTTCTCTCATTAATAAGGCTGTTTGTACCCACAGCTGTGTTCCGGCGTGTTCGTGTGTGTGTGCACGTACAGTAAGTTCTACTCAGCTTGAGCCCACTGGGCGTGTAGAGCTGCTACTGTAATCTACTGTAAGACACTGATATCTCTGAGAGGACTAGTTAGTGCTAGCTCAGCACTAACAAGCACAGCTAAGGCCACAGAGTACAGGAAGGAAGTCACGGGAATGGATGCATACACGTACACACACACACACGCACAGAGAGAGAGAGACACAAAGACACACACGAACATGGATACACACACACACACATTGTCCTGTAAAACAGGGATTTTGTATAGTTTTAGGTCACCAGTAGATTCTATTCAGGGTGCTGTGTCAGCAGAAACAGCTGTGCGTGCGTCTAGGGCTGTTGCGGTGACCGTATTACCGCCACACTGGCGGTCACGAGTCATGATTAGGGCTGTTGCGGTGACCGTATTACCGCCACACTGGCGGTCACGAGTCATGATTAGGGCTGTTGCGGTGACCGTATTACCGCCACACTGGCGGTCACGAGTCATGATTAGGGCTGTTGCGGTGACCGTATTACCGCCACACTGGCGGTCACGAGTCATGATTAGGGCTGTTGCGGTGACCGTATTACCGCCACACTGGCGGTCACGAGTCATGATTAGGGCTGTTGCGGTGACCGTATTACCGCCACACTGGCGGTCACGAGTCATGATTAGGGCTGTTGCGGTGACCGTATTACCGCCACACTGGCGGTCACGAGTCATGATTAGGGCTGTTGCGGTGACCGTATTACCGCCACACTGGCGGTCACGAGTCATGATTAGGGCTGTTGCGGTGACCGTATTACCGCCACACTGGCGGTCACGAGTCATGATTAGGGCTGTTGCGGTGACCGTATTACCGCCACACAGGCGGTCACGAGTCATGATTAGGGCTGTTTCTCACTTTTCTAATATTTAGCACATTGCTTATATTACAACAGGAGTATAGCCTACCTGGCTGGCATGAAAATGAACTACGGGGAAAGCGTCCTCCGTTTGCTATTTAAGTGCGTAGATCACATGTATTTTTCCCCCTGCCCCTGTTTCGAGACAGGTGCATGATAATGGACCATTCTAAATCAAAACTAATTTCACACATATATTATTTAGTATATGTAAAGACTAGATTAAATCAAGAACATTCTGATGGATGACAATATTAGCCTTGTGAATGATATATTATCACTTGTGAATGATGCCCAGCTTGTGTGCAGTAAGACAAACGCATGCCTTTTTTTCTTTTACTTTCTCAAATCATAGACACACACCTCATGTAGCTTAGCCCATAGGCCTATATGTTTTGATAAGGTTTGTAACACAACTAAAGTGGCCAAATAACTTCTTAAAATTAAGCACATTAATCCGCTTTACAATGGGTGTAGAGCCTAACTGGCATACATACACAGCAAGTGAGTTTCAAGTTTGGGAAGAGAATATTCACCATAAAAATGCACCTATAAATAAAATGCATAATCGCATTTGCGGTCTAATTTTGATAATGGTGTTTTCCCGCTAATAGAACATTTTGTCGCTTATAGGCTACTGCCATGTGTGCACTGCTGCGCTTATTATGTGAAGAAATAGCCTAATAGTTTATCAACATATTAAGCTAAACGTTCCGATCTGTTGTGTCAGCCTCATTGCTTAAAAAAGTGTTTTTGATGCTAGTGGTTGTATTAATTTGGGATCTATCCCACTGTCCCAGACTATGTTTGGAATATTTATTTCTCGGACAGAATAGGTCAACTTTTGTACAATGGGGATAGTAGATTGACATAGGCTAGTGCTTTTGCTGTTCGTTAGGCCTACTCATCTTGTTGGCTGACAAAAAATAAATGTGGACGGTTCCTCCAATATCTTCAATATGCGCCTCGGAATTGGATAAGGACGCAGTTGCGTCCCCAATGTGTCTGTCTTCACTTGTAGCCTGTGAGAAAGACACGATTTATATGACTGAGAGCCATTTGAGTGAGAGGTGCTTTGGAGCATGATGCTGGGAGAAGGGAATTCGGCCACTGGCCGCAAAAGGCATGGATTTTTGGAGGGGGCATTTCGGCCACACAAAGGGTGCTGTACAGAAACCCAGCCTAACACCCCAAACAGCAAGCAATGCAGGTGTAGAAGCATGGTGGCTAGGAAAAACTCCCTAGAAAGGCCAGGAACCTAGGAAGAAACCTAGAGGGGAACCAGGCTATGAGTGGTGGCCAGTCGTCTTCTGGCTGTGAACAGGTCAGTGTTCCATAGCCGCAGGCAGAACAGTTGAAACTGGAGCAGCAGCACGGCCAGGTAGTCCTGAGGCATGGTCCTGGAGCTCAGATCCTCCGAGAAAGAAAGAAAGAAAGAAAGAGAGAAAGAAAGAGAGAAAGAAAGAAAGACAAAAAGTGAGAAAGAGAGAGAATTAGAGAGAGCATACTTAAATTCACACAGGACACCGGATAAGACAGGAGAAATACTCCAGGTATAACAGACTGACCCTAGCCCCCCAACACATAAACTACTGCAGCATAAATACTGGAGGCTGAGACCGGTGGGGTCGGGAGACACTGTGGCCCCGTCCGACGATACCCCCGGACAGGGCCAAACAGGCAGGATTTAACCCTACCCACTTTGCCAAAGCACAGCCCCCACACCACTACAGGGAAACCTTCAACCACCAACTTACCATCCTGAGACAAGGCCGAGTATAGCACACAAAGATCTCCGCCACGGCACAACCCAAGGTGGGGCGCCAACCCGGACAGGAAGATCACGTCAGTGACTCAACCCACTCAAGTGATGCACCCCTCCTCGGGACGGCATGGAAGAGCATAGTCAGATCAGGGCCTAACATAAGGACAACTCAAAGTATGCTGTTGGGAATTAGACTACAATTTCTTCATATCATGTTTCTTTAGACCTGTCTAAAATAAGTAATAGATTTATTGTGATGGTTTAGGCTATATTACATGAATTTATTAGACTTTTTAAAATGTAGATGTTCCAACGGTCTGCATCAGTGGCTTGTAGGCTATGCGTGGAAGCCAGGAGATGCTAAATGTATTCGTTAATTAACGGTCAATTACCATGAGACTGGTAGTTATTTGCTTGACAATCACCGGCTCACGAAATTTCATGACCACCACAGCCCTAGTCATGACCGCAGTAAAATTCCACGTGACCGTTGAGTGTAAAACAGTCATTGTGGATGTTGTTTCAAAGCCTAACACAATGAAATGAACCGCTGTCTAAGGTGATGATTCATTCAAAACAACATATGCATATTAGAGCTTATGCATAGGCTTATGAGTTGAAGCCCGACAAAAATAACGGAATTAAAATGATGACTGTGCCTTTATACAATACGTAGCCTATCACATATTACGCATGGCAGAAAAACATAAAACAAAACTGATTTAAGATGTCTTAATTGGTCTAGCCTGTACTCCAAAATTAAACAAATTCGAGTAATCGCCTTTGAGTGTGGACTGTATCTTCATGCATAATCGATGGACTAGTTACCTTATGCTCCAAAATGTCTATCCACGAGTTTGGGAGAGAACGTATAGCCCTAGGCAATACAGTTAGTTCATTGATTGTGCAGGGCAATTTTGAATATCTTTTGAATATCTTTAATATTTTCATAATTAATTGGGTTACACATTACCTTTAGCTATACAGAATATCTCACCACAATGCTTTCCCATCTCCTCATTTCTCTCCTTTATTCCTTTCTCGAGCGCTCAGACGGGCTGTCAACAGTTTAGTGAAATATGTTTTGTTTTGAAAACATGTTAATATCGATGTTCCCGAACAGATTTCACTTGGTTTCCCAAACGAAGCACTGGGTAGCTGCAGGAACAGGATTGGAGAGCCCATGGCATACAGAGTTTGCGTGGAATATCACCTGTTGCGCAGTGAGAGCATGCTCCCCAAACAGTGGTTGATGTGTGGAGTGAAATAAGTCTTCTTATGTTTCTTTCTCAGCAGCTCATATTAAGCACATGCTCCGCTATAAAACCCAAGTAGCCTACCAGGCATCAGTGACTAATGGACCGGCGGGAAAGCGCACGGCCTCAATTCCCTATTGGAGTGCATACAGATGCCATGTTTTTTCCTCCTAGCCGTGTTCCTGCCCATTTGGTAATGGGCCATTCTAAATCCAAACTAATTTGACATATTAGTAAAGACGAGATTACATTGAGAAGAGTCTGATTGGTGAAAATATGATCACATGATGAGAGAACAGCTTTTTTTGCTACTTTCTCAAATGATCAATAGCCCATAGTCACATCATGCAGCCCATATATGTTTTCATTTCTAAGACATTCGAAGGTTTGTATCATTCACAACTAAAGTTGCTAAAATAACTTTAAATCTAGTGTATAGAACCCGTTTCAAATGATCACTTTTACACTCAACATTGCCACTTCATATGCACACTCGCTCTGGAATGGGAAAAATATAATATCCTTTCAATTTTATTCAACTAAGTTCAATTATATTCTTCTTACTATTATAGTCTTCTTACTATTATATTCTTCTTACTATTATAGTCTTCTTACTATTATATTCTTCTTACTATTATAGTCTTCTTACTTCTTACATATCTTGTCTGATAAATGAACAAGCCTACAGCCTATGGCATGGAGCATAACTGTCACACCCTGGCCTTAGTTATCTTTGTTTTCATTATTATTTTAGTTAGGTCAGGGTGTGACATGGGGAATGTATGTGTTTTGGTTTGTCTAGGGGTTTGTACGTTTAATGGGTCAGTGACTTTGTGTTTGTATGTCTATGGCTGCCTAGATTGGTTCTCAATTAGAGGCAGCTGTGGTTTATTGTCTCTGATTGAGAGCCATATTTAAGGCAGCCATAGGCATTTGGGTTTTGTGGGTAATTGTCTATGTTGTACGTTTGTAGCTTGTGTGTGCACTTACGTTTATAGCTTCACGATCGTTTGTTGTTTTGTTTAGGTTTATAATAGTGTTTGTTTCGTGTTTTTCTTTATTCTCAAATAAAAGAGAATGTATTTTCCACACGCTGCGCCTTGGTCCACTTCTTCCACTCAAGACGATCGTGACAGAATTACCCACCATAACGGGACCAAGCAGCGTGTAAAGCAGCAACGGGAGCAGCGCATAAAGGATTCATGGACATGGGAGGAGATATTGGATGGAAAGGGACCTTGGGCTCAACCTGGAGAATATCGCCGCCCTCGTGAAGAGCTGGAGGCAGCTAAAGCCGAGAGGCGGCGGTATGAGGAGGTAGCAGGGAAACAGGAGCAAAGACTGGACTACACTACGTGGGAGGAGATCGACAGGTGGGCGATAGACCCAGGGAGAATGCCGGAGCCCGCCTGGGATTCTCTGGCGCAGTGCGAGGAGGGATACCGGCGAATGGAGGCAGCACGACGACGCGGTAGGAAGCCTGTGAGTCAGCTTGGGGGGGGCTAAAAGGGAGTGTGGCGAAGTCAGGTAGGAGACCTGCGCCTACTCCCTGTACTTACCGTGGAGAGCGAGAGTACGGGCAGACACCGTGTTACGCAGTAGAGCGCATGGTGTCTCCTGTACGTGTTCATAGCCCGGTGCGGGTTATTCCACCTCCCCGCACTGGCAGGGCTAGATTGGGCATTGAGCCAGGTGCCATGAAGCCGGCTCAACGCGTCTGGTCTCCAGTGCATCTCCTCGGGCCGGCATACATGGCACCAGCCTTACGCATGGTGTCCCCGGTTCGCCTACATAGCCCGGTGCGGGTTATTCCACCTCCCCGCACTGGTCGGGCGACGGGGAGCATACAACCAGGTAAGGTTGGGCAGGCTCAGTGCTCAAGGGAGCCAGTACGCCTGCACGGTCCGGTATTTCCGGCGCCACCTCCCCGCCCCAGCCCAGTACCAGCAGTGCCTACACCACGCACCAGGCTTCCTGTGCGTCTCCAGAGCCCTGTTCCTCCTCCACGCACTAACCCTGTGGTGCGTGTCTCCAGCCCATTACCACCAGTGCCTACACCACGCACCAAGCCTCCTGTGTGTCCCCAGAGTCCTGTGCGTCCTGTTGCTGCTCCCCGCACTAGCCCTGAGATGCGTGTCCCCAGCCCGGTACCACCAGTGCCGGCACCACGCACTAGGCCTAATGTGCGTCTCCAGGTTCCAGTATGCCCTGTTCCTTCTCCCCGCACTAGCCTGAAGGTGCGTGTCCTTAGCCCGGTACCTCCAGTTCCGGCACCACGCACCAGGCATACAGTGTGCCTCAGCCGGCCAGAGCTGCCCGTCTGCCAAGCACCGTCAGAGCTGCCCGTCTGCCAAGCACCGTCAGAGCTGCCCGTCTGCCAAGCACCGTCTGAGCTGCCCGTCTGCCAAGCACCGTCTGAGCTGCCCGTCTGCCAAGCACCGTCTGAGCTGCCCGTCTGCCAAGCACCGTCTGAGCTGCCCGTCTGCCAAGCACCGTCAGAGCTGCCCGTCTGTCCCGTGCCGCTAGAGCCGTCCGCCAGACAGGATCAGCCAGAGCCGTCCGCCAGACAGGATAAGCCAGAGCCGTCCGCCAGACAGGATCAGCCAGAGCCGTCCGCCAGACAGGATCAGCCCGAGCCGTCCGCCAGACAGGATCAGCCCGAGCCGTCCGCCAGACAGGATCAGCCCGAGCCGTCCGCCAGACAGGATCAGCCCGAGCAGTCCGCCAGACAGGATCAGCCAGAGCCGTCCGCCAGACAGGATCAGCCAGAGCCGTCCGCCAGACAGGATCAGCCAGAGCCGTCCGCCATACAGGATCAGCCAGAGCCGTCCGCCAGACAGGATCAGCCAGAGCCGTCCGCCAGCCATGAGCAGCCAGAGCCGTCCGCCAGCCATGAGCAGCCAGAGCCGTCCGCCAGCCATGAGCAGCCAGAGCCGTCCGCCAGCCATGAGCAGCCAGAGCCGTCCGCCAGCCATGAGCAGCCAGAGTCGCCCGCCAGCCATGAGCAGCCAGAGTCGCCAGCCAGCCATGAGCAGCCAGAGTCGCCAGCCAGCCATGAGCAGCCAGAGTCGCCAGCCAGCCATGAGCAGCCAGAGTCGCCAGCCAGCCATGAGCAGCCAGAGTCGCCAGCCAGCCAGGATCTTCCAAAGCCGCCAGTCAGCCAGGATCTACCAGAGCCACCAAAGCGGGTATTGACAATGGTGGAGTGGGGGCCACGTCCCTCACCCGAGCCGCCGCCGTAATAAGGCCCACCCCGGACCCTCCCCTTCAATGTCAGGTTGTGCGGTCGGAGTCCGCACCTTTGGGGGGGGGGGGGGGGGGGGGGGTACTGTCACACCCTGGCCTTAGTTATCTTTGTTTTCATTATTATTTTAGTTAGGTCAGGGTGTGACATGGGGAATGTATGTGTTTTGGTTTGTCTAGTGGTTTGTACGTTTAATGGGTCAGTGACTTGTCTAGGTGTTTGTATGTCTATGGCTGCCTAGATTGGTTCTCAATTAGAGGCAGCTGTGGTTTATTGTCTCTGATTGAGAGCCATATTTAAGGCAGCCATAGGCATTTGGGTTTTGTGGGTAATTGTCTATGTTGTACGTTTGTAGCTTGTGTGTGCACTTACGTTTATAGCTTCACGATCGTTTGTTGTTTTGTTTAGGTTTATAATAGTGTTTGTTTCGTGTTTTTCTTTATTCTCAAATAAAAGAGAATGTATTTTCCACACGCTGCGCCTTGGTCCACTTCTTCCACTCAAGACGATCGTGACAATAACCAGATAACATACAGTAGGCCAACTCATATGATGTTCTTCTGAAATACTTTTTCTACATATCATAATGTTTCTTAAGACCTGACTAAAATAAACAATGGATGTATTTTGATGGTGTGTATTCAATTGATTTATTCAACTTTTTTAAATGTAGATGTTGCAAAGGCGTGCATCAGTGGCTTGTATGAAGACCTGGAGATACTAAACGTGTTTATGTTAATGAACGGTCAATTACCGGGAGACGTGTTTATGTTAATTTACTGTCATTTACCGTGAGACCGACAGTCTTTTCCATGACATTAACCGGCTGACAAAATGTCCAGACCGTCACAGCCCTATAAGTGTGTCAAACTGTCCCTGTCTCTTGTGCCTTTATTCGTATACAGCCCCACTGATAACACTATGAATACAGCCCCACTGATAACACTATGTATACAGCCCTACTGATAACACTATGAATACAGCCCCACTGATAACACTATGAATACAGCCCCACTGATAACACTATGTATACAGCCCCACTGATAACACTATGAATACAGCCCCACTGATAACACTATGAATACAGCCCCACTGATAACACTATGTATACAGCCCCACTGATAACACTATGAATACAGCCCCACTGATAACACTATGAATACAGCCCCACTGATAACACTATGTATACAGCCCCACTGATAACACTATGAATACAGCCCCACTGATAACACTATGTATACAGCCCCACTGATAACACTATGTATACAGCCCCACTGATAACACTATGAATACAGCCCCACTGATAACACTATGAATACAGCCCCACTGATAACACTATGAATACAGCCCCACTGATAACACTATGTATACAGCCCCACTGATAACACTATGAATACAGCCCCACTGATAACACTATGAATACAGCCCCACTGATAACACTATGTATACAGCCCCACTGATAACACTATGAATACAGCCCCACTGATAACACTATGTATACAGCCCCACTGATAACACTATGTATACAGCCCCACTGATAACACTATGTATACAGCCCCACTGATAACACTATGTATACAGCCCTACTGATAACACTATGTATACAGCCCTACTGATAACACTATGAATACAGCCCCACTGATAACACTATGTATACAGCCCCACTGATAACACTATGTATACAGCCCCACTGATAACACTATGAATACAGCCCCACTGATAACACTATGTATACAGCCCTACTGATAACACTATGTATACAGCCCTAATGATAACACTATGAATACAGCCCCACTGATAACACTATGTATACAGCCCCACTGATAACACTATGAATACAGCCCCACTGATAACACTATGTATACAGCCCTACTGATAACACTATGTATACAGCCCCACTGATAACACTATGTATACAGCCCCACTGATAACACTATGTATACAGCCCTACTGATAACACTATGAATACAGCCCCACTGATAACACTATGTATACAGCCCTACTGATAACACTATGTATACAGCCCCACTGATAACACTATGAATACAGCCCCACTGATAACACTATGAATACAGCCCCACTGATAACACTATGTATACAGCCCTACTGATAACACTATGAATACAGCCCCACTGATAACACTATGTATACAGCCCTACTGATAACACTATGTATACAGCCCCACTGATAACAGTATGTATACAGCCCTACTGATAACACTATGAATACAGCCCCACTGATAACACTATGTATACAGCCCTACTGATAACACTATGTATACAGCCCCACTGATAACACTATGTATACAGCCCTACTGATAACACTATGTATACAGCCCCACTGATAACACTATGAATACAGCCCCACTGATAACACTATGAATACAGCCCCACTGATAACACTATGAATACAGCCCCACTGATAACACTATGAATACAGCCCCACTGATAACACTATGTATACAGCCCCACTGATAACACTATGAATACAGCCCCACTGATAACACTATGAATACAGCCCCACTGATAACACTATGAATACAGCCCCACTGATA